>NW_027504878.1:0-73038 GCF_021521415.1 Bidens hawaiensis
GATGTTCTAGAAACGCATCATTGAGGTATTCACCTCCTCTATCGGAACGTAGTACTTTGATTTTTTTGTTGAGTTGATTTTGTACTTCATTTTGGAAGACTTTGAAAATTTCAAAGGCTTCATTTTTGTGTCTTAACAAGAACACATACACATAGCGACTATAATCGTCGGTAAAGGTAATGAAGTATCTTTCACCATTCCTTGTCATTGTCCTAAAAGGACCACATACATTCGAATGTATGATACCTAATAAGTTTTTTGCCCTTTCATTAGTTCCACTAAAGGGCTCATTGGTCATCTTTCCCAATAAACAAGATTCACATTCATCAAATGAATCATCACTTGATTTCAAAAGACCATTCTTTTGAAGTGTATGAATGCGATCCTTGTTTATGTGACCAAGGCGACAATGCCAAAGAAAAGTTTTACTCAAATCCAATTTGAGTCTTTTGGTGCTAGCTTGGTACAACGAGTTATCAATGGATGTATTATCATGAACCAATTCATAAATGCCATTAAACGGCATCGCTTTAAAATAAAAGACATCATTCATGAATACATAAAAACCATTGTCTATAAACTTGAAATCATAACCAAATTGTCTTAAAAGAGAAACGGAGATAATGTTCCTAGTCAAACTAGGAGCATACAAAATGTTTTTCAAAATAACTTCCAAACCATTTGGAAGCTTCAAAACATAATCTCCTCGGGCTTGGACGTCAACCTTTGCTCCATTGCCCATGAAGAGACTTATATCTCCTTTCTTGAAATCATTTCTTCTTTTGAACCCCTGCAATGAATTGCAGATATGAGTTCCACATCCGGTATCCAATACCCATGTGTTAGAAGAAATAATATTAAGATCAATATGGATCATGAAAGTTGTACCTAAGGTTTGCCCCGCATCCCTCTTAGCTTTCAACTCCTTGAGATAGGTCGGACAATTTCTCATCCAGTGACCTATCTTCCCACAACCAAAGCACGGATCCTCAGCGCTAACCTTTAGCTTCTTGTGTTTTGGTTCCGCCTTTGCTTTTTCCTTGAACCCCTTCTTGACTTGTCCCTTACCAACGACAACCTTTGCCTTTGGTTCCGGGTGATGCCTCTTTTTCAAGCCACCCTCATTGATCGTGACAACGGGTAAAACCTTTTTACCCATGCCGGCTTCAGCTGTCTTAAGCATTGCGTGAAGCTCACCAACGCCTTTTGTCCCATCCGTTCATGTTGTAGTTCATGACGAATGTCTCAAACCTTTTAGTTAGGCCGTTCAGGATCAAATCCGTGGCTAACTCTTTTGAGACGGGATAGTTAAGCCATTCAAGCCGATCAATGTGGCTCTTCATCTTAAGCACATAAGATGACATGGATTGGGTTTCTTCCATATAACATGCATGAAGTGCTCAAACCGTTTCGAAGCGCTCCACCCTAGCTTGAGTAAGGAACATTTCCTTAAGCTGGGTTATCATGTCATACGCCCCATGATTCTCGAAATCCTTTTGGATCTCGAGAATCATTGTTCCCAACATGAGGCAAAAAACTTGCACCGAATCTTTGGTGTATTTCAGCCAATCCGAATAGGCATCCAAGTTATTGACGTCGGGTTCATCGGGAATAGGATCGTCTAATATATAGGACTTTTTCTCTTGCTTGAGAACAATTCTCAAGTTTCGATACCAGTCCATAAAGTTGTTAAAGTTTAGACGATCCTTATCCAGAATGGATCTCAGTGATAGATTATGCACGTGAGGGATAATAGCGTTCTGTTGATTGTTTGCGGCCATCTATAAAAGAATTTAACAAAGTTCAATTTAGTATTTTCGATATCAATAAATTTTAATCTTTAATACCCTTTAATGTCTCCAAGAAATTATTGATTAAAATCTAGAATCCAACGTTTCATTCAAATAGTAGTTAGGTGACCTTTATCCTACTATTCAAATTAACAAGGTAGTCAACCTTTGACAAATGCAACGCTTTGCAACTTCTAGTATTATGGGATCGGTTAAACACCATATGTTTAGTTGGCATGTTTAATCCCATCAACACCCTTTGAACGCCATATGTCGGTGACCCTATTCACATGGTTTCAAATCAAGTCGTCCTACTTACACACACGTGTGAGTTTACACATACAAGTGGTTAGGTGACCCTCATCCCAAAAGTATTGTAAAACCACCTCAAGATCACAAGTTTTCTTAAATGAGGTTAGGTGACACTTACCCCACATCAAGGCTACAAGTGACTTAAGTGTCGTATAAAAGGATGGTGTTCAACTTGTTTTTAAAAGGGATTTTAGTTTTCAAAATTCTAGATTGGAAAACTATTTTAATGTACCTTCCATTTGCATGCATTCAAATGTATGGTACCTTTGAAAACCAATTTTCAAATTCCTTTTAATAAAACCCATTTTATTATGAAATCATTAATAGTTAATAAAACCAATTTTATCACTTAATAATTTCAAAGGAATCACTTTTATGCTAGTTGTCGATTTTAATTGTTAACATCCAAACATGATAAAACAATAAACATAAATCAACCACAGAAGCATAAAAACAAACACAAGTCCATAACCATAACCACCTAGAATAACAACACTTGTTGACCGAAACAAGTGTGCCAAAAGGTCTCTCCTAAGGGACGAGAATGACACAAGGCATGTGTCGGTGAACTCCCACTTGATCCCGCATCTATATGCTTCAAGTGTCCACCTTGTGTTGTGACTCTTCCACTTTATATGGGCTTCCATTTGGGCTCCAACTTCAGCTCCTAGATTCCATGGGCCTCCAAGTATGGGCTTTGGTCATTGGGCTAAAATCCCATCTTGGACTATGAGGTCCATTAAGGCCCAAAACCAAAACCGTAACTTTGTTGCTTCTTCTTTTACAAAAAAAATATCCTAATACATTTTCTCTAGTAAAAGAAATACAACTAATCTACTTATTATTACAAACCAAAATGAAATGAATAAATAGATTACAAACCCAAATAAATGAATATTACAACCAAATTGAATAAACCGAATAAATCACAACACAAACACACATCCAAAGGTCATGGCTAGGTTATGAACATCCAAACGCACATCCAAATATGCAAGGTCTTAGAAGACCAAAAAGGTTCCCCTCTAACCCATAAAACTTTCGGCCAAGAGGAACAAAACCGAAAGTTTCGGGTTTTGTCCAAACAAAATAATTAATCATCCATATGACTTAATTCTTCAAGATTATCACATGCATGTAAAGTATAATCTTGAGGAACCAAGGGGTAACCACAAACCAAAAAAAAACTTTCAGCCATATGGTGAACCATACCATAAAACCCGAAAATTTTAGATCTATGAAGCATGTATCCGTATAAGCGGCTCTTGATGCCATTGTTGGGTTTTAACAAGATTATCAATGTCCATATAACCCATTATATAGAAAAACGCAGCGAAAAAAAATAGTTTTAAATCTTGTTAGTGATAAATATAAAACCCGTTTTATATAGATTAACCCAATGCCCGGATCCATATACAAAATACATGCTATCAAAACAACCATAGGGAGTTGCATGAATCATACCTTCAAGTCCGAAAGATAAAGAGGATGAAAGATATGAACAGCTAGCTTCCAATGGAGGAAACCTCAAGATTGTATACCCAACGAGCTCCAACAAACACCTTTGTTGCTAGGGTCCTAACACTTGATGCAAGAACAACCTTTGTTCCTTTTCTTCTTCTTGTTCTCGGCCTCAAAGGGAGAAAAGAGAGAGAGAGAGATGTGTGTGTGAGAGAAGGTGTAAATTATTATTCACCCAAGAATAATGATCTTCCAATGGAATCTCTTGCATGTCTTGAAAGAAATAAAAGGAGGAGAGAGAAGAGGGAGGAATTTTCCCACCCAAATTTCAAATCCCCTTTTAATTACTTACAATTATTTACTTATAATATTTATGTTATAAAACATATCATAAGTAACATGCAATATGTTATTTAACCAATTTAAATAACATCTCTCAAAATATAAATTATCCATATAATTTATTTAACACACAAATGCAAATATTTAGAAAACCATTTTCAAATATTACAAGTGTTGATATTTTTTAACTAGATCATATCTAATAATAAATATCGTGGCGCTTGTCTAGCTTGTTATTGGGTATGACCCGACTTGGATCAATACGTACTAGCCACATCAACTCTAATATGTGTCTTGGGCAGATCGATTCCCACATATATAAGTAGTACGTGTAGCATTTGCATGTACGAAATTCAGACCCTCTGACATAGTAATTTAGGATGGTAAATCCCTCTAACTTCTGTTGGACATAGACCTGGCATGTGATAGCGTAGTTAAGGACTGTGGACCTTATACGTGATATAGATATAAATGTGAATGTAGATAAGGACTATGGACCTTATACATGATATAAATGATAAACGTCTACGTAGATAAGGACTATGGACCTTGATAAGATATGGACCTTATACGTGTTGTAGATATAGGTGTCAACATAGGACTGGTGACCTTATACAACTAAACAAACTTAGTGTGTTATGTTAGTTAGTTTCACGATTAATTAATATATATATGTGTGTGTGTGTGTGTGTGTGCGCTAAATAGTTAGCCGTGCATAACTAAGGAAAAGGATTACCGTTATCTCCGAACGTAACCGGATCCAGGTGAGTTTCTAGCTCAAATCTTTGTTTATGTTTTCGGGGTTGTGTGCATACTCAATATGATAGTTTGATATTATGTTGGTACGTTATATATATTTATTATATAACCGGTACGTGTAGGCATGTGCATGTACGAAATTCGGAACCTAGGTTTGACATAGTAAGTTAGGATGACAAATCTCTCTAGCTTCTGTTGGACATAGACGTGGCATTTGATGGCGTAGTTAAATACTGTGGACCTTATACGTGATATAGACGATAAACGCCAACGTAGATAAGGACTATGGACATTATACGTGCTATAAGTATAGGTGTCAACAGAGGACTGGGGACCTTATACATGTTGTACATGTAATGTGGTAGCATAGAGGAGGACTGCAAACCTCGTACGTGCTATGATATAGGTGACAACTTAGGGAAGGACGGTGGACCTTGTACGTGTTGTTAATGTATGATGGTATAGGGAAGGATTGCGGACCTTGTACGTACGATGGATGGTGAATATAGGTAAGGACTGGGGACCTTGTACGTGTTCATGACCTTGAGTATAGGTATAGATGGCGGACTATGAACATACTCTTGATTGACTAAGGTAAGTGTTGAGTATGAATGTATGCATGTACGAAAGAAAGGTAAACAAGTTAAGTATGTAATAAGTATCTTTGGATACGTATATGTAAGTATGAGAATGTAATTTATGTTGTCTAATTAACTAGAACTCACTCGGCTTAGCTGACTTTTAGTATGCACACATGTTGTTGATAAAAGAAAGTAAAGGAGTTTCGAGTCCACGCAAGGCTATCCACACAGTGTAGGCATCCAAAGATTGTTTTAGAAAGAAAGTATTATGTAAATGTAATTATATTCCGCGAAAGATTTATTTTACACTGATATTTAAAACTGTATTTATGAGTAAATCCAACGCTAAAGTAGGGCACAAGGACATGGGCCTTACAAAAACTGCAACGAACAGCACTGCGTACACCCCTCATGTTAATAATTCCACATTTTCAATTCACAGTTGGCCGATTATAACCTCATATCTGAAAATAGTTGCCACTGGTCGCATTTTCACAATTGGTCGATACGAACCGAATGATGTAAAACTTACCTCGAAACAGTGCTCCAACCTATTTGTTTTTTTGTTAATTGTAAGCATTGTTTCGCCGTTTGTAGCACCGTTTAAAGGTAAGTTTTACATCAATCGACTCGTATTCTCTTTTCAATCAAAATCCTAAAACATCATTTTGAAATTTTGGAAAAAACTGAACACCGTTAAATTTTTTTAACAGAGATCCAATGGAAATAATTAGTGTGAAAGGTGAGACTGGTTATAACTATTTCTCAGATGAAATTATTATCGACCAATTAAAAAAATATGAGTTTATTAAAATTCAATTTGCCTTTTCTAATCAAATAATTTATTTTTATTTTTTTTATTGATACACATATCGATCTATCCTTACTCTTGCTGTTAAACTATCTCGAGAGAAAATCTACTTTCCACTTTGAACCATGATCTTTAATCCTAAAAACAAAAGTTTTTACGACCTAACCATAACAATGTGGCTTCTGATAAATGGTGTGACACACATCCTCTCTTTCAAAAGACTACTCAAAGTAAATTAATTATGTTCTTGAGTAATGATAATAAATAGGTTTTATAAATTTCGTTTCTAAACTTTCTTTAAAAACGTAATCTTTCATACTTGTTTGTCTTTGTAAAATAGTTCAAATTTGGAACATTGTATTTTGCATACATAAAGTGTTGTATTATGTTTATTTGGAATTTACATTTTATATTCCTTCCCTTTTCTTTTATTAAAATGTTTAAAGAACTATAAAACGTTAGTATCGTTATTTTTTTCTTTTTGTTATTTTCTAAGTAATCTATATCTATACTATATATAAAGCATGAATGAAAGACTTTTTAAATTTTAAGAGGTACAATCACTATTGCATAAAATACATTCACTAATGCATTCAATTTTGAAAATATAAGGGCAATATAGTATTTGTGACATCTTGTACAGTTATAAATGATTACTTTAGAAAATAGTTACAAAAGTAATCCTTCAACTTCAATACAACTTTGTTACTTTATAAATTAGTTACACATAAACCCTCTATCTTTACCCATTTAATTAACAAATTCATTTAAATTTTTTATTTCTTCAATATCTTTTAAAATATTGGGTTTTAAACAAAAACGAACTTACCATTGCAACATGCTTATTTTTATTGACGTTTCAATATAAAATTTGTTTTATTTTGAGGTGTTTATTATAACGTACAAGTCACTTAAGCACCAGAGTACAACTCAAATATGCAATTATGAACCTAAAATATAATTACAAATTTAACCCTTTAACTCTACTCAACTTTTGTAAATTTAATTAATAGTTACTCTTTCATCCCCTTTAGTTTACCCATATAGTCATCTATATTCTTTTTCTTTGTTTTTCATTTATATCTTTGAATATAATACGTATTAATAAATTTCAAACACACAATTACGACGTGTTTATTTTTGTCGGCATTTCAATGTAAGAATATTGATGCGCATGTTATACCCAAAATGGTTTCGTGTCATTTAGAAAAAAAGTATCAATTTTGGTTCAAGTTAAAATGACATCAAAATGAGTTTTGATCATTTTTTTAAATACTTTTATTGTTTCGGGTTAACGATTGGGACTTTGACAGGTCAAAACGCCTTTGAGTTATAACTGGATGTAAGCCAAATAAGTTTAGGTCATTATAAAAAAAAGATTAAAATTTTGTTTAGGTCAAAACATGCAATAATAAAATGAGTTTGAGTCATTTAAAAAAAGTTGTAAATTTTGGTTATGATTAAAACATGTTAAAAGCATAATGAGTTCGAGTTATCTTAAAAAAATGGTTTTGGTTTGCGTAAAAACGATTATATTCAAAATGAGTTTAGGTGATGTTAAAAAATATTAATTTTGGCTCAGGGTGAACATTAAATCTTTGGACGTTTATGAAGGTTTCAAAAGACTCTAAAATAACCGTGACTAACATAGTAGATTTGATTCAGGTCAAAATGTCCAGCATAATGAGTTTCAATCATTTTTTTTAATATTTTTATTTTTTCGGGTTAACGATCGAGGACTTTAATATGTTAAAATGTATTCGAGTTATAACAGGATGTAAGCCAAATGAGTTTAGGTTATTATAAAAAAGTTATTTTGTTCATATTAAGATGAGTAATAAGTAAAATGAGTTCGGGACACTAAAAAAACTGTGAACTTTGATTCTGGTTAGAGCATTTTATAACAATAATGAGTTCGAGTCATCTTTAAAAAAAATAGGTTTTGGTTTGCGTCATAACAATTATATACAAAAACGAATTTATGTTTGGCAAAATTCAAAAGACTTCCAAAATAACCGTGATTGCCATAATAGATTTGGTTCAGGTCAAAATGCTCAGCAAAATGAGTTTCGATCATTTTTCTTAAACTACCATGCCACGAGTATAAAACTTGGTTTTTATGGTTCGTATAGTAATTGTAACGTACAAAAAGCAACATTCATTTTTTTGTAAAAACCGTATGGTACCATATGTTTAAAGGTTGCAACTGCCAAAAATCCGTTTAAACATATTGTCGTCACCGCAGCATCGCGTGGGTATACTACAAGTATATGTTATGTTTTACTTATTATTATATATTCTATTGTTCCCGGATAGTGTAACCGCTAGGTGGATCAATATCAACCGTTGGATGAGGGTGAGAGTAAATGTCAACCGTTTAAATTAATGAATTTCCTTCTAAAAACAGCAGTCGGAGGTGGTTTCTCAGTTACACTCATGTTTCGCTCCAACCTCCAACGTCCCCCCTTCTTCTCCCTGTAACCACCTCACCTCCCTCTTATTTATTTTGAGGTCCATATTATTAAAATGATAGAAGATACAGATTTGGGGTTTTATAGAAGACGTACTGGATATATCCCTTCACCGCCGAGCTCTGTTGTTGGATTTCTTCTCATCGTCACCAACTCAGGCTACTATGATAAATATAGACATAGACGCATATGGTTTATTCTGCCTGAGAAGAGGAAGAAGTGAGAATGAATTTCATAGATTAATATTTTCATGTATTTAATTTTTAGGTTATATTCCGTACTATCATATGGCATGATATATATGGGAATTTGTTGTTGTTGATGATGATGATTTATAGGGTGATAAATACGTGAGGGTCAAAGTTGTTCGCCATTATGATCGTCACTCCGTCAAGAACGAAAAGGTGAAATTAATCCACAAGTTCGTGCTATTCATTTATCTACTAAATACTGCTAACAATTAGTTGTACTCAAATATTATTCACAATTAATACTTAGGATATAATTTAATAGTTTATTATGATTATTATTTAGTAAAAGGTGTTGGAATACCGTATGCCCGAGACACATAATTAGGTTAATGTGGCTAGCCGTGTTTGATCCAAGTCGGGTCATACCCAATAACGAGTTAGACACACACCAATTATGTATTTGTTAAGATAATATCTATAAGACAAATACAGAACACGACACATTCAGAAAACCGGGTTTCTGAATAATTACTTGAAAGTGTTAAATAAATTAATTGGTTAATTTATTTATTCAAATAATTATTATTGGAATGATTATTTAACTATGTGTTCTTTTATAAAATGGTTTATAAAAGATGGGGTGTTTATATATTTTATAAAGTATAAAATAAATAATAATAAAAAATAAAAAAAAATAAAAAATAAATAAATAAATATATTTGGGGCCGGTTTTGGGTGGGCCCCACACCCCATGGTCTTGGTCAAATCTTGTCATATATTTGGTGGAAGTTGAGTGTTTTTACTTGACAAAAACCTAACACCATGTTTGCATTATGGTGGTGTAATGATAAAAGGAAAGATCAAGATCAATATACATACTTTTTCAAGAAAACAAAAAAAACACAAGTAACAAAACAACAACCCTTTTCTTTCTTTCTTTGTTTCTTGGTTCGGCCGAAATCAAGAAGAAAGATTCGGGTCTCGGTTTTTCGTGTTCAAGCTCCCTAACATAGCTCGGTGTGTGTTGGAGGCTCGGGGTATATTCCGTTTGAGGATTTTCCCTTTGAAAGTCTAGCATCAACATCATCATCTTCTTCAACATCAACTACACTCTTAAAAGGTTAAGAATGTAAGTGTTTATAGTTTTGATAGTTTAGTTTTTCCGTATCATTTGATCCTTGCTTCGGGTTTCTAATAAATAGATTATTGGTAATCTTATGACATGAATAAACTAGGTTGTTCATGAACATATCTTATATAAACTTGTAATATATACATATATAAACACATGGATACATATGTTTAGTTTGTAAATATCACGCTTCCGCCTTAATTAATGACTAGTTAAAGTGGTTAACTAAGTTATAAATTCCATAGATTCCATAGAAACCCAACAAATGGCATCAAGAGCCGGGATACGGGAAACTAAGCTTCGGGTTCTCGGTTTTATATTTTTCCCCTTGAAAGATTTTATACAAAAATAAACATGCATGTTTTTTTTTGTATTTAATCTTGTTATTATTTTGGCTTTGTTCAAAAAAAAAAAAAATAAAAAAAAAAAAATATAAAACCGGGTTAATGGGCCGAAGCCCAATTCGGGTGAAATTGGGCCGAATCCCACTTGTTTTGGTTAATGGGCTAACCGAAAAAAAAAAAGGGAAAGAGTAAATGGGCCGAAGCCCATTTTTGGTTAAATGGGCCGAAGCCCATGAAACTTTCTATTGGGCCGAAGCCCATGTGTTTTGGACATATGGGCCGAAGCCCATAATCATGTTATTGGGTCAAGCCCAAATGGGTTGGGCTAGGCCCGATAAGGTCAAGGGGTTTTGGAACGGGTTCCTAAGACATAACGGGTTATGTTTGTTAAAACTAGACCGAGCCGTAGACCAAAATGGATGTTTGATTGTGGTTGATGTTGTGATTGTAGTTAATTATTCAAAGTTTCGGTTTGTAATAATTAATTAGGGGCTATTTTGTAATTATTTATTCATATGGGTATGTAATAAATAGATTATTTGTAATATCTTTATTTTATAGAAAAAATGTATTAGGACATTTGGTTTTGTAAAATTAAAGAAGATTGCAAAATTGGAAGTTTGGGCCTTATTGGGCCGGGTATGGTGATAATGGGTCTCACAAGCCTATTAAGGGGATTCAAGCCCAAAAGGACCTAAGCCCACCAATTGAGCCCAAATGAAAGCTTATGGAAGCTAAGGCCCAAGTTCAAGCCCAATGGATCACAACGGGGTTGAAGAAGATGCTCGAAGCATTTGGATGCGGGATCGAGTGGGAGCTACAACATCCATGTGTCATGTGTCCCTTAGGATCGGACCTAAGACACACACTTGTTTCGGCTAACAAGTGTGGTCTAACTTAGTGGCTCGTGTCTAGTATAATTGTGTATGCTTGTTAATTGATTGTTTGATTGTGTGGTTGTTAGATATTAGGATATCAACTTCGTCACATAGAATTAATTAACAAAGCATAAAACGGGTTCTAATAATTATCGGTAATTACGTGACACGTAGTTTAATAAAATGGACTTATTAACTAGCCGTCTCACGCCCATAATAAAATGGTTTTATTATAAATTAGAATTTTGAAAATGGTTTCAAAATATCATGTTACTAAATGCATGTTAGAACATGATTTAAAGTTTTACAACTAGAATTATTAAAACTAAAAATCCCTTTTAAAATTAAGGATAACAAGTTAAACACCATCCTTTTGTATAACGCTTAACATATTAGTAAGCTCTTAGTGGGAAAAAGGTCACCTAACCGCGTAGAGTAAATTAATATGTTGAGGTAATTTTAGCATATAAATGGGAAAAAGGTCACCTAACCGTTTGTATGTTAATATTACAAGTTGATACAAGTAGGACGACTTAAATTAGAACCATGTGAAGAGGGTCACCCAAGCATGGGGTCTAATAGGTGTTGATGGGATAAACATGCCGACACGAAATATGATTTCGAACCGGTCCCATAAACTCTAGAAGTTGCAAAAGGGTTTGCAATTGTTATGAATAACTACCTTGATAAACCGACAATGGGAAAAAGGTCACCTAACCGGAGTCGGGTTTGTCGTTGGATTCTAGATTTTAATTATTAATTATATTTGGTATATATAAAAGGGTATTAATAATTAAAAGGTAAAACACTAAAATGAACTTAATTAAAATTCTGCAGATGGCTGCACACGTCGACGACAACATAATCCCTAACGTCCAAAACGTATCTCTCCGATCTATTCTCGCTAAAGACCGTCTTAACCACAATAACTTTTCGGATTGGTTCCGAAATTTAAGGATTGTTCTAAAACAAGAAAAATTATATCATGTTTTGGAAACACCTATCCCCAATGAACCGGAAGAGGGAAGTGAGGTCGAATATATGAATTGGGTCCAACACACGGAAGATTCCATTCAAGTGTCATGCCTCATGTTGGCGACTATGGTTCCCGAAATCCAAAAGGATTTCGAAAACCATAATGCGTACGACATGATTACTCAACTTAAGGAAATGTTCCTTAAGCAATCGAGGGTTGAAAGGTTCGAAACGGTTCGAGCCTTGCATGCATGTAGAATGGATGATAATCAACCAGTTTCAACTTATGTGCTTAAGATGAAAAGTTACATTGATCGCCTCGCCAAGCTCAATTGTCCCATCTCAAAAGAGTTAGCTACGGATTTGATCCTTAACTCTTTGTCGAAAAGGTTCGACACTTTCGTGTTAAATTATAACATGAACGGGTGGGACAAAAACATTGGAGAACTTCACTCAATGCTTAAAACAGCCGAGGCGAGCATGGGTAAAAGGGTTTTACCCATGTTTGCGATCAATGAAGGTAAATCCAAGAATCGATCTCAACCCAATCCTAAGGCTAAGGTAGCAAAAAGAAAGGGTCCTCCTATGCATCTTAAGGGTAAGGGCAAATCACCGGTTATGGCAAAGAAACAAAAGGTTGTGGAACCGAGGGGTCATAAGGATGATCCTTGTTTTGGTTGTGGGGAGACCGGACATTGGAAACGCAATTGCCCGGTCTACCTAAAAGAGCTAAGAGACAAGAGGAATGCGGGGCATGCCTCGGGTAATGTCTTTATGATTAATATTGAGCTAAATCTTATTTCTTCTAACACATGGGTATTGGATACCGGATGTGGAACTCATATTTGCAATTGGTTGCAGGGGTTCAAAAGGAATGAAGACTTAAAGAAGGGCGAAGTGAGTCTTTTCATGGGCAACGGTGCAAGGGTGCACGTGGTCGCTAGAGGAGACTTCACTTTATCGCTTCCAAGTGGTTTGGAAGTTGTTTTGAGAAATGTTTTGTATGCTCCTAGTTTGACTAGGAACATTATTTCTGTGCACCTTCTTAGACAATGTAACTTTGACTTTAAATTTGTAAAATCAGAAATGCATGTATCATCTAATGGTATCTTTTATTTTAAAGCTGTACCAAACAACGGTATTTATGAATTGGTTCATGACAATACCTCAAATAGCTCATTATATCAAACTTCCACTAAAAGACTCAAAAAGGATTTGAGTGATTCCTACATTTGGCATTGTCGTCTTGGACACATAAACAAGAATCGTGTAAATACTCTCCAAAAGAATGGTCTTTTGAAAACAAATGAGTTAGGTTCGTTTGATGAGTGTGAATCTTGTATTCAAGGCAAGATGACCAAAGAACCTTTTAAAGGTACAAATGAAAGGGCTAAGGACTTGTTAGGTATCATACATACGGATGTATGCGGACCTCTCAAGCCCACTAGTAGGAATAGTGAAAGGTACTTCATTACCTTTACTGACGATTTTAGTCGATATGGGTATGTGTATCTAATGAAACACAAACATGAAGCCTTTGAAATGTTCAAGGAATTTCAAAATGAAGTACAAAATCAGCTCGACCGAACAATCAAGGTACTCCGCTCCGATAGAGGAGGCGAATACCTAAGTGATGCTTTTCAAAGTCATCTTAGAGATTGTGGAATTATTTCACAGCTCACTCCTCCTGGTACTCCTCAACATAACGGAGTATCCGAGAGGAGGAATCGAACACTGTTGGACATGGTTCGATCAATGATGGCACGAAGCTCACTACCACCATCATTTTGGGGATATGCGCTACTTACAGCGGCTCGTATTTTGAATATGGCCCCGACCAAAAAGGTGGATCGAATACCCTATGAAGTGTGGCATGGAAAGGTTCCATCCTTTTCATATTTAAGGGTATGGGGATGCATAGTTTATGTTAAACGTGACACCCCAAATAAGCTTGAGGCTCGATCCATCAGGTGTATCTTCATAGGATACCCAAAGGATGATATAGGATATATATTCTATGATCCTAGTGAACAAAAGGTGTTTGTTTCACGCAAAGGATACTTCTTAGAAACTAAGTTCCTTATGGAAGGACCTAGTGAAAAAAGAGTGGAACTTGAAGAGGTTCAAGAATCACTGGATGATACACAGTTGGTCGATACTAGCTTTCAACACGAGGATGTTGAAGATGATCAAATGGTTGATCATACACACGTTGCTCGCAGATCTAATAGGATTAGTCGACCTCCCAAGAAATATGGATTTCTTGTGGATAATTGTTACTTGGTCGATTCGGATGAACCGATCTCCTACAAAGATGCTATGTCACAACCTGATTGTGACAAGTGGCTTGAAGCCATGAGCGCCGAGATGCAATCCATGCACGATAATCAAGTTTGGGAATTGGTTGATCGTCCACTTAACTCCAAAATGGTTGGATGTAAGTGGGTCTTCAAAAAGAAGACCGATATGCATGGAAATTTAGATATTTACAAAGCACGACTTGTAGCAAAAGGTTTCACGCAAACTCAAGGGATTGATTATGATGAAACCTTCTCGCCGGTCGCGATGCTTAAGTCGATCAGGATATTATTTGCCATTGCAGCTCATTTTGATTATGAGATATGGCAAATGGATGTCAAGACCGCTTTTCTAAATGGATATCTTGAGGAAGATGTCCATATGGTTCAACCTGAAGGTTTTGTCGATCCATCTAATCCTGATAAAGTATGTAAGTTAAAGAAATCAATCTACGGGTTGAAACAAGCATCACGGATGTGGAATCATCGTTTTAATGAAGAAATCAAAGCGTTTGGTTTCGTCCAAAACGGTGATGAGGCGTGTGTGTATAAATGGGCTAGTGGGAGTATAATCATGTTCCTTATTTTGTATGTCGATGATATACTTTTATTTGGAAATGATATACCAAGTATGGAAAGCGTTAAAACGTGGTTAAATAGTCGTTTCTCAATTAAGGATCTTGGAGAAGCGACATATATCTTGGGAATAAAGGTCTATAGGGATAGACAAAGGAAATTGATCGGACTCAATCAAAGTGCATACATTGATAAAATCCTGAAAAGGTTCAGGATGGAAAACTCTAAGAAAGGTTTGGTACCTATTCCTAGAGGAACCGTGTTAAGCTCATCCCAAAGTCCTAGCTCTAAGGAAGAGCAGGATAGGATGAAGCATGTTCCTTATGCTTCGGCAATAGGATCTATTATGTATGCAATGATGTGCACTAGACCGGACGTCTCGTATGCTTTAAGCATAACGAGTAGATACCAGCACAACCCAGGTGACAGTCATTGGATGGCTGTCAAGAATATATTAAAATACCTTAGAAGGACTAAGGATATGTTTTTAATATATGGGTCTGGTGAGGAGGAACTCGTCGTAAAGGGTTACGTGGATGCGAGTTTCCAAACTGACAGAGATGATTCTCGGTCACAGTCGGGATATGTCTTCATTTTGAATGGAGGCGCTGTCTCTTGGAAGAGTTCGAAGCAGGATGTTGTCGCGTTATCCACTACAGAATCTGAGTACATCGCCGCTTCAATGGCAGCCCAAGAGGCTGCATGGATGAAAAAGTTCATCATGGATCTAGGGATTATCTCTACCATTCAGGAGCCCCTAGAGATATTCTGTGACAATGAAGGTGCTATTGCACAGATCAAGGAGCCTCGTGCTCATCAGAAAACGAGGCACATTGAGCGCAGATTCAACTACATAAGGGATGAAGTTGAAAAGAGAAAGATATGTATTCATAAAGTTCATACCGATCAAAATATTGCGGACCCACTCACGAAGCTCCTCGATAGGCCAAAGCATGAGGGTCATGTTTGTGCATTAGGACTTCGGTATTCTAGTGAGTGGATTTAATCTGTGTTTAGTGTTTGTATAAAAACGAATGTAATGGGTATCTCATGAAAATTAATTATGTTTTAATTTTTCAATGGGTTATGTTCTATATTTGCATGTTTAATCCATGAATGACTTATGTTGTTCTAAAAGTCCGTAGTCGATCATGCTTGTGGGAACAAGTATGAAGGTAAGACTATTATGAACCCGGATTGGTTGATATTCATGTGATGAATATAAGGCATAGGTTTGCCACCAAGGTTCATAGATATTTGTGGGATACAAATATTGGACATGATCCGCTCTCAAGGATCACTGCATGGAGTTAGTGCAACTGATCATAAGTAATCCTTGAGTAAAGGCGAGTATCATTGTGTCCTTTGACCTGAGATGCATATTGGATCTGGTTTTTCATCAAGTCTGATAACTTGACTCTCTTCTTTGTTATTTCGGTAACACGATGACGTAAAAGAAAGAGCTCAGATATCATACGAGATGTCAACAAGGATGTATGCAGTCAAGATGGGATTTGTTCCTCTTATGTGTTGAGAGTTTAGATGTCTAAGGCCTGTTAAGTTAAATCGTTGAGAGAATGATCACTCTGTGTCTCTTCGATTTGACAGGACATCTAGTAACAAAGGGATGTAATGATAAGACTTACCTATATCATATCAAGTATGGACTTGAAGGGGATGATGTTATTGAATGGCACTTAGTCAAACACACTAGGGATGGTGACCTGTTGTTAGGCGGTATTCACCATTAGCATTAACTTCTTATGAGTCTCGTGCAAGTGGGAGATTGTTGGAATACCGTATGCCCGAGACACATAATTAGGTTAATGTGGCTAGCCGTGTTTGATCCAAGTCGGGTCATACCCAATAACGAGTTAGACACACACCAATTATGTATTTGTTAAGATAAGATCTATAAGACAAATACAGAACACGACACATTCAGAAAACCGGGTTTCTGAATAATTACTTGAAAGTGTTAAATAAATTAATTGGTTAATTTATTTATTCAAATAATTATTATTGGAATGATTATTTAACTATGTGTTCTTTTATAAAATGGTTTATAAAAGATGGGGTGTTTATATATTTTATAAAGTATAAAATAAATAATAATAAAAAAAAAAATAAAATAAATAAATAAATAAATATATTTGGGGCCGGTTTTGGGTGGGCCCCACACCCCATGGTCTTGGTCAAATCTTGTCATATATTTGGTGGAAGTTGAGTGTTTTTACTTGACAAAAACCTAACACCATGTTTGCATTATGGTGGTGTAATGATAAAAGGAAAGATCAAGATCAATATACATACTTTTTCAAGAAAACAAAAAAAACACAAGTAACAAAACAACAACCCTTTTCTTTCTTTCTTTGTTTCTTGGTTCGGCCGAAATCAAGAAGAAAGATTCGGGTCTCGGTTTTTCGTGTTCAAGCTCCCTAACATAGCTCGGTGTGTGTTGGAGGCTCGGGGTATATTCCGTTTGAGGATTTTCCCTTTGAAAGTCTAGCATCAACATCATCATCTTCTTCAACATCAACTACACTCTTAAAAGGTTAAGAATGTAAGTGTTTATAGTTTTGATAGTTTAGTTTTTCCGTATCATTTGATCCTTGCTTCGGGTTTCTAATAAATAGATTATTGGTAATCTTATGACATGAATAAACTAGGTTGTTCATGAACATATCTTATATAAACTTGTAATATATACATATATAAACACATGGATACATATGTTTAGTTTGTAAATATCACGCTTCCGCCTTAATTAATGACTAGTTAAAGTGGTTAACTAAGTTATAAATTCCATAGATTCCATAGAAACCCAACACTAGTACCAATCCTATTTCATTTCACAAATTAATATTCTAAGGCTAAGGGGTGTGGAGCGCGACAGGGGGCGCGTGAGCCCATCCGCTAGCGCCCCGGGGCGCGAGCACCACACCACACCACCGAGGCGCGAGAGGGGCGCGAGCGCGGAAAAAGAGGCAGGCGCAAGAGGGGTAGCGGCTGGGAATACGCGTGAAGGAGTCTTGGGTTGCGTAAATAGAGCCGTTGGGCTCTTTGTTTATTAAAAAAAAAAATTTTTTTCCTCTATAAAACCAATATCACATACCAATATCACATACCATCAACCCATTTTAACCATATCAAACACAACTTCAATCTCCAAACTCATATATAATATCCCAAACTCCTTTATAAAACCCAAAATTTTTTCCTATATATAACCCATTTCATATAAAAATCCAAAAACAACCCATCGTCCCAATTTTTTTTTTAAAAATAATGTCGTCGTACTCGTCTGATTCCGACTCCTCCGAAGAGGATGATTTGCTTCTTCATGTAGGGGGAGTTTTGACCGCAACCGTGGTCAATCTCTTGCAAAATCAAGCCCATCAACCCCGACTCCCGAGGGTTAGAGCACCATCTCGTGATCGTGATCGATCGGGTGCTAACGATACTTTGATGAGGCATTATTTTAGCCCTCAACCGGTATACGCGGAGTCGGATTTTCGAACTCGTTTTCGAATGAGCAGGCAATTGTTCACGCGTATAGCGAGTGATTTAGAGGCACGGTATCCCTTTTTTCAACAAAGGGAGGATGCTAGGGGTCTTCCCGGTTTTACCCCTCTTCAAAAATGCACGGCTGCTATCCGTCAATTAGCGTACGGCATCTCGTCGGACGCTTTGGATGAGTATTTACAGATGTCGAAAAGGGTTGCACGTGAATCCCTTCATTTTTTCTGCCAAGGTAAAAAACATTAATTTTACTTTTTATTAAATATTTATTACATTTTGTAATATATATTGTACGTAGGAGTCATATCGACTTACGCTCGGAGATATCTGCGTAAACCTACAACGTATGACATCCAACGCATATATGAGGTGCACGCAGAAAAACATGGTTTTCCTGGGATGCTAGGTAGCATCGATTGTACGCATGTTGGATGGGCTATGTGTCCAACGGCCTGGCGAGGTCAGTTCCACTGTGGTGATCATGAAGGGCCGACCCTCATACTTGAGGCGGCGGTGTCACAGGATCTTTGGTTTTGGCATGCTTTTTTTGGTGTTGCTGGGTCAAATAACGACCTTAATGTTATCGATCAGTCACATTTGATCAACGACCTTATCGACGGGGTTGAACCACCTCAATCTTTTCTTGCAAATGGAGAACTCTTCAAGTACGGGTACTATCTGGTCGATGGTATTTACAACGAATGGGCTGTGTTAGTTCAAGCTTTTACAGATCCAATCGCCGACAAACGGAAGTATTTTACGAAGAAACAAGAGTCTGCTAGAAAAGATATTGAAAGAGCTTTTGGAGCTATAAAAAAACAATATTATGTTCTGGCGAACCCGATACGTTATTGGACTCGGGAGAGGATAATGGACGTCGTCTACACGTGTCTTATCCTACACAACATGACGTTAGAAGACGAGGGCAAAGCTATATGCCAAAACTACCAAAGTGACATTCCGCCACAACCGTCCACAATCAGTGATCAACAAAAACTTCATAACATAGCAAATATCAAGAGCCGTGAGATACACGGGGATCTTCGACATGAGTTGGTTGAACATTTGTGGGCGAGGCGACCAGATGATCTTGTATTATATTAGTTTTATTATTAAATATTATTGTTTGTTTAATTTTTAGTATGTTTTTTTTTATTATGAATTTTCAAAAAAATGTGTGTTTTTTTAAATAATTTCTTGTTTTTTTAATAATACGTTTTTTAATACATTTATAAAAAAATAAAAAAAAAAACCGCTCGCGCCCCCTCTCGCGCCCCTCCACACCAAGGCCCGGGGCGCGAGCACCACAACCAACACCCATCTTATCAAGTTTCTCTCTCTGCCACACGTCACAATATTATTGGCTGGAGCCCCCACTCGCGCCCCCCACACCCCTCAGCCTAAATAATCCATTATGTATATATGTATGCTTTACTTCAAAGTCAAAGGATGTCAAATGTTATTAATTCGATAAGATGCCTTATTTTACACTTATTTTGTGAATCTCGATAACAATAATATAATATATTTTGAGAATCATTTTTATGTGAAAGGCACTTTATCACAGTTAGATTTGTGACATCGATTACAAATTTAGGAAGTGACAGTGAAAATCTTGTGTTATTTATTAGAGTAATTGATATATTGAAATGATGAAAATAATATGGGATTATACCATTTTAGATCATGTGTAGTCAAAACGTCTCACTGTTAGGCATTTTGCGTCATGTGGCATCCCCGTTATCAATTGAGAGTTTTGCAAAAAGTGGCGTACTGGGCAAAACGGCACAACTCTCATACAATAATTACATATATTCCCCCCTCTCCCCTCACCACACACAACTTTATCAAAATGCGTGCCATAATAGTGTTTTGTAGTAGACGTCCCCCCCCCCCCCCCAAAAAAAAAAAAACGCCAACCCCAAAACGCCTAGGGGCGGTGTTCCCCGGCGTTTTCAGCCCCAAAACGCCATAACTTGGAGCCATTACGGATGGTTTTAGTGTCGTGTACGTGAATAAATTAGGTTGACTTTGCAAAGACCTGTGTTGTTGGTAAACAATAGTTCGGCCAGGTCATTAGTCACTACGACCCTCCTTGTGAGGAAGCACCCTGATTCTTGCATATTATATGGAATCCACTGTGATATCTGGTTCCTTTTGTAATTGACTTTAGTGTCAATGTTTATGCCTAAGGTTAGCCTCACATTTAACTCGGCAATTCTTTTTCTTTCACCTCATTCAAAAGTCAAAACCAACAGACGAAATAAATTATTTCCCAAACGTCAAGAATTTTCTAGGTCATATGTAATGAGTGGTTAGTAATAGCTTGTATTGTTTATTTAATTCATATTATATATACACAAATCATATTATATATATATATATTCTTATAAGTTCTTAAATAATTTAACAGTTCTTTAATAATATTCATCATATATATATATATATTAAAAACCATGTTTTCTACCTCTCACTAAATCTACTACTCATGAAATTATCAAATTTTATCAAATATACTAGACAGAATTACAAATTTTGTCTTTTAAATAAAGCCAATTTACGGTTCGTGTTCTATTTTTAGTTTCATTGCAGGCGGTGTACTTTAAACATTTTTTTTCTACACGTTATGTCCTTTACGCTAACTGGGTTAAAAAAACGCAGTTAAGTATGACATGTGATGGCCATAATTGTAATTTTAATGTATCCTTAAATTAAAAAAAAGAAAAAAATATATATATAATACATTCCCCTTATTTCTCTCTTCTTTCTCTCTAAGCCACCACCATCACCATAAATTCCGGTCACCTGTTGCAGATTCCATTCAACCATCAAATGTATATACATACATACATTTAAAATCTCTCGACAGTTCTGCAAATCCATCAAATTCATTGTTCAATAATGGGAAAGAAGAAGAAATTCATCGACAAGAGGAAATCGGCCACCTTCCAATTAATCTCATGCGACTCCTCCGACCCCAATTACTCCGAATCACCCTCCGGCGACAGAGTATTCGTCAGGGTTGACGGCAACTCTGAAACACCCTTTTTCGACGATGATGATGGTAACGGAATATTCGACGATGCTCCTGACGATTACAGCGGTGATGAAATTACCCAGAAGCAGACAACGGCGGGTCGGTTGCCTGGTGGGTCTTCGTTGCTGGATGATTTGAGACGAGAGATAGTGAAGTTAGGGTTTTTGGATGATGGGTATAATTATTTGGCTCATTTGAGGGAGATTAGGGTTTCTGGCGTGGGTCTTCGTTTTATCAGAATCCTAAGGCTAGTTTGAACCAGCTTCCTAGTGATGTGAAGGTTAGATTATTATGGGTTTTTTTATGGTAATTGAGTTTGCATTCAAGTTTTGATTTTTATGTAATTATTTTGAATGATAACTGATTTTGCACTGCTTAAAGAATTGATTTTCCATTCAATTTGATGGTTGAATGGAATCTGCAACAGGTGACTGGAATTTATGGTGATGGTGGTGGCTTAGAGAGAAAGAAGAGAAAAATGAGGGGAAGGTATTATATATATTTTCTTTTCTTTTTTTTAATTTAAGGATACATTAAAATTACAATTATGCCCATCACATATCTGGCACATGTCATACTTAACTGAGTTTTTTAACCCAGTTAGCGTAAAGGACATAACGTGTAGAAAAAAAATGTTTAAAGTACACCGCCTGCAAAGAAACTAAAAAAAATGACACGAACCGTAAATTGCCTTTATTTAAAGGACAAAATGGTGTTATGCCATTTGTTGTTTGTTTTGTCTGCCAAACTTAAAATAAAGTGATTCTATTTTTGTAGTTTTGTTTCAGACTTTAAATTGTGTCACTTACTAAAAAACCAACCATATATGATATATCCACCTTGTTATATATAAATAAACATGTAATAAATTGATTTTTGGTTTATTCTTTTTGGTTATGTTGAGCGGGATGATAATATAATTAAGTAGAGATGCTATCTTGGAGAACCGGAGGTGGTGGGCAAGAAGTGGTTAAAGATGGCGATTAGCCCTTTGGCTTTGGAATAATAAGTCTAGAAACATAACATATACCTAATTCAACAATAATCCACTACTAGCGTTTCTTTGTCTTGATTGATTATTTTCATCATCATCATCATCGTACTCAGTATATCCCACCAATAGCAATGCTATGGTAGGGTCTGAGGAGGGTAAGATGTAGACAGTCTTGATTGATTATTTTCTCCACCATATTTTAAAGACACATCTAGTCATCTAGATTACCTTTACCATAATAAAACATTTTTATAGGGTAGAGGTACAATTGTTTTCGCTAAAATCATATAATTTTGATTGTAAAGCTTTAAGTTTGTGACGACTGATAAGAAAAAATAGGCTAGCCAACCCTAACCCTATTCGTGTTTTCCGTCAAAAGAAGGAAATTTGACAGCTTGTCATTTCCCAACAAACTTACTTTTGAATGTTTCTCTGTAATGAAGTTTTAGCAATAGGAACTCTCTAGTCTTTTAGCCGGTCTACCCCCCCCCCCCCCCCCCCATGTGATTGTAATTCTCACTATCTCGAAAGTAATAATAATGTTTCAGTCGTAGATGTAGACCAGGTTAGACCAAACCACGTAATTCTCGTTTGTCCAATCATCCTCTATTTGTTGCATTGTTTTGTGTTTGTGTGTGGTTTTCTATTCAGTTTTGCAGCTATTGCCAAGTCTTCCACCGAGTCAATAGCAGATTAGTTGCAGTTTCATTACTTTTCTTAATAGGGACAGTCGTAATACTCACCTTAACATGAAGGCACATCATGATGACGCACCTTTATATGTAGAAAGCACACTTTAATCAGGGCAAGCGTTGTAGTTCAAAGCACCATCATTATCATTGAAGATGGTGCTAATATTATTATTATTATTATTCTTTACAAATAATGGATTTTCAATGAAGAATAATTATAGAAACTAAAAGACCAATAAAACAAATTAAAACCAACAAATCATTATCATTGAAATATATATTTCATGGTTTGAGATAAGATATAGACGTCTTGTTATTTCATAGAAATAAAGGAAACAAATCAGACACCAACAAAATGAAAAAAAAAAAAGGTACCCAATACAGTTGTCATGAGATGCAAGTTATTTCATACAAATAGAGAAATAAAAAGGACACCAACAAAATGAGAAAAGTACCCAACACAGTTGTCTGTCATGAGATACAAGTTTACTTTTTTCTTTCTTGTCCATTTCTCCTTGATAAGTATATTGACCTTAACTTTGACCTATCTTTAACTTTGACCATGCAGACTTATCTAGAAAATTCATATAGTTCATAGTTGCTTATGAATTCTTTTCGAGCAGTAAAAGTGTTGAAAGTGATTTTTTGATTTAATCACATGGTTGAACGTCTAAGACGCACGGAAAAGAGGGATGGGCGTCGACCAACATTATAAACTTTTCTATATATTCGAGATACGAGCAGCACCAAGGCTTTTCGACACCGATATGGCAAAATGGCACACATTAAATTTTGTAACCAATGAAGACCAAAAATATTATTTAAACTTTTAATTTTATCAGTTAATACTTACAAAAACATAAATAAACAAATATAGTAAATTAACTCATTAAGTCTGCCATTCCCACTTTGGTGGGTGCTGTAAGGTGATTTTGGTGTGAATAAAAGTTTAAGGGTTCAGTCTTTATAGAGTACAATATATTTAGCTGTTAAAATTTTTTTTTTAAAAAAAGAAAGAAAACTCATTGAACACACTACCCAAAAAAGAATGAAAACCCATCTTTAAGCCCACCTCACACTCAGGTCCATTAACCTAAAAACTAAAATCACAAGTCCATTTACCTAAAAGCCCACATCACATATCGCTAGAGCGGTAGAGCCTAGAGCCCTAGAGGTGCAAGGTGCCCTTCAAATTTCAAATTTCAAATCTCAAAATTCCCATGATAATAATTTTAAAAAATGATTTTTTAAATTTGTCCATATTTTACAAAGAATTTTAAAAATGTCTAGGCGGGACGACTTTTTAATAATCCATAGTTCGTAAGGCCAATGAAAAACGAACACGTGACCATAAAGTTGACGCGAATACTGATTCGTGAAGACAATTTAAGTTCCAACAAAGCAGTCGGCCTGATGACTGCATTCATGTCTATGTCGGTCCGACTAGATTGTGAAAATGCCCACTAGATCTTTGTTGGTGCATAATGTCAGTAGTTCATAGTCTAGTGTCTGTAATTGAGTCTGTAATGATTAATTATGTTTTATATGTCTTAAGCGAAGTTACTAACAAGTTCGCTGTTTAGGCGAACTTGTTAGTCAAGCGAAGTTAGCAACAACTTCGCCTGAACATATCAGGCGAAGTTGTCGTGTATTTATACACCAGGTTACGGTTTGGTTAAGTAGTTGAAAGCAAAAGAGTTCGTGTGATCATTATCGAAGTTACGAGAGCTGTAACGTGAGGACGAGAGTTCGTGTCTGTAATAGTGATATTGTATCACGTGTTTTGGTTATAATATAACGTGTTTGTTTATCATATCGTGTTTGATCTATTCGTGTCTTCTACGCTCGTAACGACCTACGCAGGGATTCCGCACCTACGTAGATCGAGATATCTCGTGTTGATCCATCCAGGGAACCTACAATTGGTATCAGAGCTTCGGCTCGATTGTGTGGTTCGGGATATTCACGCCGGTGTAGAAATCGTCCCGTTTGGACTATTCGCGGGACGTGTTTTCTGTGTTTTTGTGTCATTCTTACCTCCTACCATCGTATTTAACCCTTTACACCTTCAAAAACCTCGAAAAGCCCAGAAATCATATCTGCAGAAACTTCGTGTTCATCAGGCGAAGTTGCCGTCACTGTTCGTAGGGTTTCGGCGAAGATATAAGGTTAAGCGAAGTTATCCACAACTTCGCCTACCTTCTCAAGTTCGCCTAACTCAAGCGAAGTTCTCTACAACTCCGCCTACCTCCTAAGTTCGCTTACCTCAAGCGAAGTTAAGAATCAGCGAAGTTCTTCAGCGAAGTTAAGACTTAAGCGAAGTTATCCGTAACTTCGCCTACAGTACTTTTCAGAAAAAAATTTTTTTTCCGGGTTTCTTAGTTTTTGAGAAAGATGTCGTCAATTAACATCTCTGAGTTAGTAAAGATGGAAGTAGAAGCAGGCTCAGCTACAAAAGCACCAAGGTTGCTGAAGGGAACCGATTTCGTTGCATGGAAGGATCAGTTCGAACAATATGTCAAGTACCAGGATGCGAAAATGTGGGTATGCATCCAGGATGGTTATATTCCACCAACTATGGAGTACGAAGGACGTGATCAGATAAAAAAGTACAGCAAAATGGAAGAAGAAGAGAAAAAGATGTATGAGGCCGAGAGCAAGGCTCATGCTGCTATCACTATGGCTCTTCTACAAGAGATCCTTCATACTTTTAGAAAGTACAAGACAGCAAGAGAGCTTTGGGAAGCTCTTGAGAACCGGTTTGAAGGAAATGTGGGAATCCGTGCTTCGAAGATCAAATTGCTCAAAACCCAGTTCTCAGTCTTCAAGTATTTGAAGAATGAATCTCTAGATGATATCATCACCCGATATTATCATCTGATGACTGAACTGAGCAACTATTCAATTTCTTACTGAGAAGAAGAGATAGTTGAGAAGCTTCTTGATGCTCTCCCACCAAAATGGGAGATGTACACGGTGCTGATGAGGGAAGACAAAGACTTTCCCTAATATGATCTGGAAACGGCAGTCAACAAGCTCCGAACCTTTGAGCTTAACATGGTTAGAAAGGAGACACCTACGGATCAGGTTCAAGATCCAGGTATGTATGGTGCTAAAGTCAACTCTAGTTCAGGTTCGAAGACTGAATCAGCTGCCTACTACTCGAAGGGAGAGTCGGGTGCCAACTCATCACATGAGGGGCATGTGTCAGTCAACACGAATGGTGATGTTTGCTTTGTAGCAGGTGGATCTAGTGCATCTAAACCGCAAGCAAGCAAGAGTAGTTGCTCTCCAAGTATTCCTAGCAACAACTACTCTAAGATGCCTATGAGTGTCAAATCTGCTGAAGAGCAGTTTGCTCTCTATGCTTCTTTTATTGCTTCCTATGAGAACTACATTCAGGGGAAGATTGTTGATCCAGCTATGTTGGATGAAGACTATGACCAGATTGATGCTGATGATATGGAAGAAATGGATCTGCAATGGCAGATGACTATGATCGTGAGAAGAGTGAAACGGTTTATGAAAAAGACCGGAAGAAAGTTTGTCGGTGGAAGGCCAGGGTTTGACAAGACGAAGGTAAGATGCTACAACTGTCAGCAAAACGGCCACTTTGCTAAGGAGTGCAGAAATGAGCGTGTAGAACGTGGTCAAGGCAAGTCTACACAGCATAATGGGGGTAGTAAAGATTATAGTGCTATGATTTCCAGAGAAGATGGTGAATACAACTGGAACCTGCATTCTGAAGAAACTTTCGAACAGGCCAATTTGGCGAAGGTTGAAACTGAAGGAAATGAGAAGGTTACCGGAGAAGAAAAAGCTCTCATGGCAGATGTTAAAGACCAGCTCTCCGAGGTATGTTCTAAACCTACTTGTTCTAAATGTGAAAACTTGTCTGAGCAATTAGCAACTATAACTGATCAGTATGTTGGTTTGGATGCTGAGTTTAAAACTTTAAAAGAAGATCATCACTTTACTAAAGCAAGAGAAAATAGCTATAAAGTTAAAATAAAAGCTTGTGAAAAGGATATTAAAAGTCTAAAAGCAAAACTTGCTGAAAAAATACAAGTGATTGATCTAAGCTATGAAGTTTTGGAAGAAAAAACCAAGCTAATAGCTGAAAGAGAAAAACAGATTGCTGATCACCAGGTGAAAGTGGTGGAACTGAATAGAAAACTTGAGCAGTTCAGAAATTCCTCTGCTATTCTTGATCACCTTGTTAGTGATCAAGGTTCCTCAGTTAAGAGGGGAGGAATTGGTTATCATGAGGTTCCACCACCTTATAATCACAATTACACTTTTAACCCTAGTAATCAGAAATCTGTTGACTTTGAGGTTGTTCAGACAGTTCCAATTCCAGTTACTACTAAAGAACCAGAAGTTAGTAAGCCTGTTGCAAGTGTTAAAATTTCTGCTCTGAGTTCTGTCTCATCTAACTCGGACAAGTCTTCTGAGTCGAGTGAGACAAATCAAGAGGAAGTATTACCAAAAAGTGGAGAGATAAAGAAAACATCTGAAAAGAAGTCTCCACTAAACCCGTATGTCCCACCATATGTGAGACAAACGGGCAGTAATACAGCCTCAACATCTAAGACAACTTTTGATAAGAAAGTTGAAAACAGGTGTTGTTTTAGATGTAATCAACAAGGACATCTTGTTGCTGATTGCCCTCTGAAGCAAAAATTCAGAGGTGTGAGGCCTTTAAAATCTGAGAAAAGAGCTAACAGTAATCAATTTAATGATAAAACTGAAAACCCATTGAATTTCAGAAAATGGACTAATCCAGGTTTTCAAAGAAATAGATCTCAGTTTTACACTGCTAATAACCAAACCACAAGCTATAATTCTTTCAATTCACAAAGGTTTGGAAGGCCTCACAATCAATCTACAAGGAGGTATACTAATAGGACTTACAGGAACTATACAGAGACTAACTTTGGAAAGCCAAAGTTCGGGATGTATAGATCCAAGACCAATTGGTCTTGGGTACCTAGATTCTAATCTTTTGCTTTAATCGTGCAGGAACAGTTGAACAGGGCTGCCAATAATCTTTGGGTTGTGGATAGCGGCTGTTCCCGGCACATGATGGGTAACAAAAACCTGTTACACGATTTGAAACCTGTTCAAGGAGGGAGAGTGAGCTTTGCTGGAGAAAGTGGAGGCAAGATTACAGGAATGGGAACGGTGTCTAATGGAAAGATGACTCTAGAAAAAGTAAACTTTGTCGAAGAATTGAAGCACAATCTGCTGAGTGTGTCGCAGATCTGTGATAAGGAGTACACCGTACATTTTACAAAGAATGAGGCGATTGTGTTACATCCTGGTTTTCAGATACTAGAGGAGTGGATTGTGATGAAGGCTCCACGTGAGAGGAATACGTATATTATGGATATGAGGTCGACTGAAATGGCCACGGTAGAATCATGCCTTATGACAAAAGCGAGCGAATCGGTCGAATTGTGGCATAGGAGAATGGGGCACATTCATCTTCGGAAGATGAACCACATTGTCAAGAATGGACTTGTGCTGGGCGTTCCCTTGAAAAGTTTTCAACTTTGAAGACAAATGTCTAGCGTGCAAGAAGGGAAAGCAGCACAAGAAATCCCATCACACCAAGAAGGTCAATTCTATTATCAGTACTCTAGAATTGCTTCACATGGATCTCTTCGGTCCCGTGAATGCAAAAAGTCTAGGAGGTACTTCTTATTGCTTGGTGATCACTGATGATTACTCACGATATTCGTGGGTATATTTCCTGAAATCAAAAGATGAAACGGCTCAGATGGTGAAGAATTTGATTACCAAAGTTGAGAACGTTATGGATAAAAGGGTTAAGTTCATCAGGAGTGACAATGGAACGGAGTTCAAGAATTTTGAAATGGAGATCTTCTGCCTTCAGAAAGGGATTGAGCACCAGTACAGCGCTCCTTATACTCCGCAACAGAATGGAGTGGCTGAAAGGAAGAATAGAACGTTAATTGAAGGAGCCAGAACTATGCTGGCTGATTCGAAGCTTCCTGTGGTGTTCTGGGCTGAAGCTGTTGCTACAGCCTGTTATATCCTGAATAGAGTCTTGACTGTTAAAAGACTTAATAAAACGTGTTATGAGCTTATGCATGGGAGGAAGCCCAACTTGAGTGGTCTTGAACCATTCGGGTCCCCTTGTTCGATTTTAAAGACAAATTCTAAATTTGGTGAAGTAGCCGATGAAGGAATCTTAGTCGGTTATGTTGTTGGGACTCCCAACAGACGTGTCTTTAATACATCGACCGGCAAGGTTGAGGTGGTGTGTAACACCGATATCACAAGTTACAAACCGCCAAAACCAAGCAACGGACCTGCTGAGTTTTTCGACTATGATAGACTTTTTAAGTCTTTTAACATACCGTATTTGGATAGTGCAGAAAAAGAAGAGAGAGTTGCTACGAAGATGATCCTTGATGAGGAAGAAAATCTAGTGCAAAGACAGCTGTTTGATAAATGTCAACCTTCCTCATCAAATGCTATCGATACCCCTGCTGCCTCTCCTGAAGAAGAATTTTTCAATCCGTTTCACTCTCAGCAAGAAACAACCATTGACGAGCTCTCTTCTAACTTGGAAGACAATTTGCATGTCGGTTCGGTTCCGACCACGAGAATTCATAAAGATCACCCTTTGGAGAATGTGATTGGTGATGTGTCCTCCGGTGTACAAACAAGACGTAGCTTAAATGAGCACACCTGTGTTTACACAAGCATTAAGGAGACAGGCATAATCAACGAATGCTTGTACACCTGCTTTATCAGCCAGATTGAACCAAAGAATTATCAAATGGCTCTAAAGGACAGCTCGTGGGTCGAAGCCATGCAAGAAGAGCTGGCTCAATTCAAGAAAATGGAAGTTTGGACTTTGGTTGAAAAACCAAAGAATGTGCATGCGATAGGCACAAAATGGGTTTTTAAGTGCAAGAGAGATGAGAAAGGGATTGTTATAAGAAACAAGGCGAGGCTAGTCGTTAAAGGTTTTAATCAACAAGAGGGGATTGATTATAATGAAGTGTTCGCTCCTGTGGCAAGATTGGAAGCCATTAGATTGTTTTTGGCATTTGCTGCTTATAAGAAGATGAAGGTATTTCAGTTAGACGTGAAAAGTGCGTTCCTAAATGGGAAAGTTGATGAGGTTGTGTACATTGAGCAACCTCCGGGTTTTCCTGACCCAGACTTTCCAGACCACGTGTACAAGTTAAGCAAGGCGTTGTATGGACTACATCAGGCACCTCGTGCCTGGTACTCAACCTTATCAGATTACTTGCTTGAAAATGGGTTTGAAAGAGGAAAGATAGATAGCACGTTGTTCTTCAAGAGAGAAGGAAGCGACTTCCTGCTGGTGCAAGTCTACGTGGATGACATTATCTTTGCTGAATCAAAAGTCTCCATGTGTCAGGAGTTTGAGGCCGTCATGAAGAAAAGGTTTGAAATGAGTGCTGTGGGTGAACTAACTTTCTTTTTAGGATTGCAGGTTGATCAGAAGAAGGATGGGATGTTCATTCATCAGACCAAGTATGTCCATGATGTGTTCAAACGCTTCAAGATGGAGGACAGCACTCCATTCGATACTCCAGTCTGCGTCAATCACAAATTGGGTGCTGATTCAGACAACGATGCAGACGTGGAACCAACCCAATATCGGGCTATTATAGGTTCTTTAATGTACTTAACTGCTTCTAGGCCTGATATAATGTTTGCTGTTTGTCTTTGTGCACGCTTTCAGGCAAACCCAAAAGAATCTCATTTGAAGGGTGCGAAGAGGATACTGCGGTATCTCAAGGGCAAGCCGAAGCTGGGGTTGTGGTACCCGAGAGGAGGAGACTTGGAGCTAGTCGCTTACACAGATTCTGATTATGGAGGGTGCAATCAGAGTCGGAAGTCAACTACCGGAGGATGTCAGTTTCTAGGAGGCAGATTAGTGTCCTGGCAATGCAAGAAGCAGACATCAGTCGCCATTTCAACATGTGAGGCAGAATACATGGCAGCATCCAACTGCTGCTCCCAGGTTCTGTGGATTCAACAACAGTTGCGCGACTATGGTCTGAATTTCTCACTTACTCCTATTTGCATTGATAACACAGCTGCTATCTTAGTAACTAACAATCCCGTAAAGCACAGTAAAACTAAACATATTGACATACGTCATCATTTTATACGGGATTGTGCTGAGAAGAAACTGATTGTGCTTGAAAAGGTGGATACGCTTGATAATTTCGCTGATTTATATACTAAAGCGTTTGACAAATCAAGATTTCAAAACCTTGTTGAGTTGAATGGGATGATCAATCCCGAGTAACCATGCTTTTTGTGCATATTAAAAAAAAAAAAAAAAAAAACGTCACTATCGCTTAGAACAATGTCGGTTACCTCAGTTTGATGGACATGTCTTAGGATATGTTTGGTCCTCATTTCTACCTGTAGAATATGAGGATAACCATTAACCAGACGACTGAAAGTGACCGGGCGGTTTATGATGAGTTTTCATTCTTTCGTTTAAAATTAGTCGATCATACTTAGTTAGAAGGACACATACTAGTATGTGGTCGGTCCAGCTGATCCATTGGATCTTCGGGATAGCCGTTGACCTGAAGACTTTGATTTGGTCGGGGCGATAGAAGTTAAATTTTTCTTTAAGGGAAATGAAATTATTTTTCAAGTCTATTACTTCGTAAGAAGTTCTGTTACTATGTTTTAACAGAAAATTGATCCAACCTTGGAAAATGATAGATTTACTGATTCTGTGTGCTTAACTAGTGAAGTTATTAGGCTTAAAAGGCTTTAGAACAGTCATTGTATGTCATGGTAGCTTTTTATGGTGCGTAAAAGTAGAAGTGATACTAACTAAATCTACTTGATTTTATGTGGAAACTTCTTAAGAGTTCTGCATGTCTTCATATATATCTTTCCGAATGATAGGCAGAAAAGCGATTACCCAGTCATACACGAGCCTGTTAGTGTTCTGATTCCCGTGAAGAAAGCGTGTCAAGAGACTGCAGTGATCCAGATTCGGGACTTGCAGTTGTTCTCTATGTGTTTGTTTAAAAAAAAAAAATTTAAGTCATTGAGACATTCTTTAACCTAAAATGTCAATCATGATGTAAGAAAGAGAACGGGAAGCAGAGTCTAAAGATCGAAGAATACTTACAACTTAATCAGACACTACGGGTTGAAGTCAATTCGGGGTGACTTGGGGAAAGCCAAATACGCTTTGATAATAGATAGGAGGCATCATAATCTCTGAGTTGTTGCCCACTTAATTTTTGAGCTTAATTGAACTTAACTCGTATCACAGAAACGATGAAAACCATCTTAAGTTATTTACCTGCTTACAACCTGTTTCTTTATGTCATAATACAGCTAAACACGGATCTATGTGACAGTCACGTAGTTAGTATGATTCCTGTTCGGATCTTTTCTAAAACGTAGTAGTCCCTGTCGAGACTGAAATTTGATCCCTTGTACTTTAATTTTTAAAATTTTTTCGTACTTAGGTAGTTTATGATTTTATAACTGGTTACTTGGACTTGATCGTGTCATTTAATTCTTTAAGGAAGTTTTAAAACTTAATTGCAAATTGTTCAAATTATAGGGGTTGATTTTGTAAAATTTGATATATCGGCGAACTTGTGAATAACTTCGCCCTAGGCGAAGTTATCCACAACTTCGCCTGTATAACTCCGCTCCTATATAAAGGAATTTTTAAGGTCAATAGTTTATAATTTTCAAAACCAGCGAACTTATCCTCTGATTTTTCAGCGAACTTATCCGATTAACCAGCGAACTTGTCTTTCGATTTCATCTTTGTTCTTTTTCTCAGTTTCCGTTATCGATTCAAGGTTCGTAGTGTCGTCATAGCTAATAATCTTTGTCATTGGTGTTTTATCAAAGGTCGTTTAGACCGGTTTCGTGACCTCGGTCGGTCGGCCATTATTAACCGTTTTTTTCAAACTTGTTTTTACGTGGTTGTGAACAACCTGAACGTCTAGACCATCATAAAATCGAGTTTTACGGAGTCCACAATCGTTAAATTCACCAACTGTACGTCGTTTCGTAAACCTAACAGTCTCCGTTTCAGATTCAGGCGAACTTAAGGTTTAGGCGAAGTTATCCGCAACTTCGCCTGAGGTTTAACTTCGCCTGAGGCGATGTTGTGGTGAGGCGAAGTTATCATTAACTTCGCCTGGACCTTTTTACGTATTAGTTATTAGACGAACTTAAAGATGAAGCGAAGTTGTTCCCAACTTCGCCCCACCTTTAACTTCGCCTATACAGATTTTATCACAACTTCGCTCATGGTAACAAGCGAACTTGTGTTATGCTTTAACGTTTATCTAACTTGGTTCGTTTGTTGCAGATATGGCTGCTATTGCTGGAGTTGGTGGTGCAGGCGGTGATGATGGAGGAGATAATCAAAGGCAGTTCTTCCCGGGTCATAATATGTATATTACGTTAGACCCAGATGCGAGTGGTGTGGAGGATTACCGCGAAATCATCACTTTCCTCCTTCGCTCGCGGATATTCCACGCGATCACAACTACTCTGCCGATATCCTTACCCAATATTGAGGCGACGAGCTCAGGACAAAGAAGAAGAATGACTGAGACGATGATCCCAATGCATCGAAAGGTGCAGGTGGTGAGTTGCCAAGAACTACTCAAGCTCTTGGGACTTCCACAGCTCAGGGGGAGTCTGCAGGTGCAGCTGGCGGTTCTGGTGGTGATGAGGTGGTGATGGTAGATGACGAGGAGATGGGAGATGATGTGATCGATGCCTTGAAGGAGTTGGATGATGATATGTTAGATGATGAATTTATGTGTGAAGATGATGTTCTACCAGTCGAAGAGATTGAAAAGATTGGTGCAGAAATTATGATAGAAGATGATGTTGAAGAAGGTGAAATAGTTGAGGAGAATGTTGAACACGAGATCCCTGAAGTTGAAAAGTCAGATGTATGTCAAGATACAGTAGATGATGATACAGAATGGGAGGAGCAGCCTAGATGGAAGGAAGGCTATGCTCATTGGTTTATCAAAACTAAAAAGCCTGCTGTTCCAACCATGTTCAAGAAAAGTTATAATATCAAAGGCTATGCTGAATCAAAGAAAGGAATTATCTGTTGGCTATATGATGAACAGTTAAAAGTGTTCGTGGTGAAAAGATATGATGGGATCCAATACTTTAAGAGGACGTTGAGATCTCTCAATACATTGCCTGAATGTGAGGTGAAGGATTTGGCTAGATTGGGGTTGATTAATAGAAGCGACGACAACATGGCCAGAATTATTGGGAAGATCGTGTGGAAAGAAAGTATTAAAGAAAAGAAGTTTGAGTTATTAAAGCCACAGAAGGGAAAGCTAGTGGAAGATAAGGAAAGAGGAATGAGAGCAGATGGCAAGCCATGGATGGTAATGAAGTACAAACCGATTAGATGCATGAAAGAGGTTCCAATGAAGACTATGCCTCAAGATGTGTTGAAAGATCTTAAATGGTGGTATGTTGATTGCCAGACTGCTGAAGCCGTGATGGAAGACGAAGAGGAACAAGAAGTGCTAAGAGTGTATGATCCGATGCATCTTGTTAATTTATCGAAAGCTGATCCGCAGGTGTTAAATGAAAAGAAGATATTTTATATTCCTGCTTGGAAAGACGAAGCGAGGAAATATCAGCGAGTAGTCACGGTATGCGTGAGAGAAGGAGTACATGCATGAAGACAAAGAGATTGAAGATTACAAGACACGTGCTTGAAGATCAAGACATGAAGCTACTGCCAAGGGGGAGTCTGTTGGTGCATAATGTCAGTAGTTCATAGTCTAGTGTCTGTAATTGAGTCTGTAATGATTAATTATGTTTTATATGTCTTAAGCGAAGTTACTAACAAGTTCGCTGTTTAGGCGAACTTGTTAGTCAAGCGAAGTTAGCAACAACTTCGCCTGAACATATCAGGCGAAGTTGTCGTGTATTTATACACCAGGTTACGGTTTGGTTAAGTAGTTGAAAGCAAAAGAGTTCGTGTGATCATTATCGAAGTTACGAGAGCTGTAACGTGAGGACGAGAGTTCGTGTCTGTAATAGTGATATTGTATCACGTGTTTTGGTTATAATATAACGTGTTTGTTTATCGTATCGTGTTTGATCTATTCGTGTCTTCTACGCTCGTAACGACCTACGCAAAGATTCCGCACCTACGTAGATCGAGATATCTCGTGTTGATCCATCCAGGGAACCTACAATCTTGAAAACGCCGACGATATCACAACCGACTAGATCACATTGTTAAAAACACGAGCAACTAGTAAGTTATATTGGACGACAAGATTTTATCAAATATGAAGATTTTGAAAGGCGTTTTAAAAAATTATGGATGACTAGACCGCGAACATGGTGACTAGATCATGATACAAAAAGACTGGGACGGCTAGATCATGATACAAAAACACTAGGACGACTAGATTATCATTTTAAAATTGTTTGTAAATGGTTTTAGTCACGGGTGTATAGTAAAAAAATCTTTTAAAATATTGAAAAAATACTAACATTTATACTATATATAGGCAAGAATCGGGACAAATAATATTAACCACCAACATATACCAAAAACCAATATCCTTGCAAAATGTCTTCCATATTTGTGAAAAAACAAAACCACGTCTAGACCCAAAACCAACATATATCAGTATGGTCTGTCTCTATTGTTAGAATATGTGGTCTCGGAATTAGGATGTGAGCTGTAAATGTGGGAAGTGGGGGTGTACTCCATATCACACTACTCCAACTACCACCGCCTTTGCTCCATCCACCATATTTCGCTGGAAAGGTTTCGTCGGGGGGTCATGCTGGATACTTAGAGAGGCGACCCAACTGGAAACTTGAGCACCCAACATTATGATGTATATGTCGGCAAATCAAGGATGTGGAGAAAATGACACAACTAGTCGTTGGTTCCAATCACATACACAAACTTATTTAAATATCATGTAATATGTTTTCAAAATTTTGAGAGAAATCTGCATTTTGTCTCCCTGGTATATGGACCAATTCGACAAGTTAAACACTGAAAAAGATTTTGCAAACTTTGGACCATTGTGATATTTGGGCGGGTCAATCTGACTCATTGCCGTTGGTTGACCGTGAGTTGACTAACCAAAAAACCTTGAAATTACCCTTTTATCCCTGAGTCTATAATTAATCCTAAAACTAAAGATCAAAAATTTCGTGTAAAGGGTGGGGTTCGAACCCCCGACCCCTGGTTTAACAACAAACAACACCAACCAGTTGAACTGAACTAACTTTTAATAAAACTACACAATATGTAATATATATTAAGCATTTGAAATAGTTTCTTGTATATATATATATTCTGTATATGTGTTGTATATGTGCTGTATACGTATGCTGTATATGTATTCTGTATGTATGCCGTATATATATGCTGTATATGTATTCTGTATGTATGCCGTATATATATGCTGTATATAATATTTGCATGATTACAAGGATCGGGTTTTTTTAAACGTATTTTTAAACGGCCATTTTTTTTCTAAAAAATCAAACGAGTCCGAATACGACGAAACGACTCGTTTTTTAGTAAACTTTTCGTCCGAAAACGACGAAACGGGCCGTTTTTTAGTAAACCTTTCGTCCGAATACGACGAAACAGGCCGTTTTTTAATAAACACAGGTCGTTTTTATTAAACTTTTCGTTCAAAAACGACGAAACGGGCCGTTTTTTAGTAAACTTTTCACTAAAAAACGACGAAACGGCCCGATTTTTAGTAAACTTTTCGTTCAAAAACGACGAAACGGCCCGTTTTTTAACAAAATTTTCGTTCAAAAACGACGAAACGGGCTGTTTTTTAGTAAACTTTTCACTAAAAAACGACAAAACGGCCCGTTTTTTAGTAAACTTTTCGTTCAAAAACGACGAAACGGCCCGTTTTTTAACAAACTTTTCATTCAAAAACGACGAAACGGGCCGTTTTTTAGTAAACTTTTCACTAAAAAACGACGAAACGACCCGTTTTTAGTAAACTTTTCACTAAAAAACGACGAAACGGCCCGTTTTTAGTAAACTTTTCGTTCAAAAACGACGAAACGGCCCGTTTTTTAACAAACTTTTCGTTCAAAAACGACGAAACAGGCCGTTTTTTAGTAAACTTTTCACTAAAAAACGACGAAACGGCCTGTTTTTTAGTAAACTTTTCGTTCAAAAACGACGAAACGGCTCGTTTTTTTAACAAACTTTTCGTTCAAAAACGATGAAACGGGCCGTTTTTTAGTAAACTTTTTACTAAAAAACGACGAAACGGCCCGTTTTTATTGTAATTTTAGCTCAAAAACGACGAAAACGGGTAGTTTTTTTATTGTAATTTATCTCAAAATCGACGAAACGGGTAATAATGTAATTTTAGCTGAAAAACGACAAAATGGGTCGTTTTTTATTGTAATTTTAGCTCAAAAACGACAAACGGGTCGTTTTCTAGTAAATTATACGCCCGAAAACACCGAACCGACTCATTTTTTAGTTATCCCCAAACCCGAGCCCGAACACACAATGAACACAACCATTCTTTTATATATATTACACAATACATAAACACATACACAAAACATAAACACAATACATAAACACATATATCAAAACACCCGAATTATAATCTTCGGGATTTTACGCGCCGACCTCGACCCCGAACACCCCGAACACTACGGTAGGAGAAGCGGGTCGAGATTCCACGTTCTACGGAACGCCAACCGGACTTGACCGGCGACATTAACAACGCGGACGGAAATTCGACGAATCCAAAACCGGATTCGGAGACTCATTGCAAGTGGGACTCCGATTAAACATGTGAACCGAATAATGAACACGAAAACCATTTTACGGCGGTGGATGGCGGCGTTGGATGTGGATGGGGATGGCGGCTCGGCATCGGATGTGGATGGGGATGGCGGCTCGGCGTCGGTGGTGGCGGCGTGGTCGGTGTTGATGATGGAGATGGAGATTGCGATGGCGTCGGTGATGGTGATGGAGATGGCGTCGGTGATGGTGTTGTTTATGGCGGTGATGGTGTTGGTGATGAGTGATGGTGTCGTGTATATATAAAGATAGTGGGGAAATTGTGGAGATTGAGTTGGGTAAGAAACGAAGGAAGGAAAGAGGGAGGAAGGAGGGTGGAGAAGGGGGAAGAGTATGGAGGAAGGAGGAAGAAGATAATACCCGGTGGTCGGACTGTCATTTTTCCTGGCAAGCTGGTTTTTTCAAGCTTTTAAAAAATATAACTAACAGAGGGGCACAGATGTGACCGGCCAAAATTATATTTGTAAAAAGTCTAAAATACCATTCAAATCAACGGACTTTAACGAAAATATTTAACGGAAGGAGTTAGATTGACCCGCCCAAATATCACAATGGTCGAAAGTTCGCAAAATCTTTTTCAGTGTTTAACCTGTCGAATTGGTCCATATACCAGGGAGACAAAATGCAGATTTCTCAAATTTTGATATTGTAATTGGTATATTTGTAACAACAAATTCAATGATATTAATCATATAACTTTTTTTATTATTTTTTTTACTTTAAATTAATTGGTATATTTGTAGACATTTCTGAAAACTTCACGATCTAGTCGGCATTTTCACGATCTAGTCGGCGTTTCACGATGCGTTTTCACGATATAGTCAGCGATTCACGATCTAGTCGCCCATTCACGATCTACTCGGCGTTTTCATGATCTAGTTGATTTTTTTCACGATCTAGTTGGGCTCTTATTGTTTTAAACATTCTAGTCGGTTGGTGTGATCTAGTCGGTTGTTATTTAGTCGGCGTTTTCACAATCTAGTCAGCATGTTCACGATTAAGTCAGCCTGACATAAACATTAATGGAGTCGTCGCCCGTCAGGCCGACTGCTTTGTTGGTGCTTAGATTGCTTTCACGAACCAGCCGTCACGCCAGCTTTAAGAACACGTGTGCATTTTTCATTGGCTCTATGAACTGGTTGTCTTGGATTATTAAAAAGTCGTCCCGTCTATTTTGTATTGAACATTTTGGAAATCCTTTATAAAAGGTGGACAAATTTAGAAAGCATTTCCTAAAATGGTTACTATGGGAATTTTCCCAATTTCAAAACCGATTAGGGATCCAAAACCGGTTCCTAAGCTGAAAGCGACAAGACCTTGAATCAGTTTGGGAGAAACCGGTTTAAAACTGAGCCGCACTGCCTATTTAAAATGGGAAGGTCTCTTGGTCTAGTTTGTATTGCTCTTTCACCTAAACTTTGGCTTCAAAAGAGCGAGGAAAGCTATGCAGTGCAACCCATTCTTAAAGCTTAACCAAACACACATTTTACTGTTGAGTGTACACCTAAGGAGGAAAGAAAAACATAAACTAATCCTAAACAAAAGATAAATAAACGGCCACAAGTTATTGCAGGATTCCGTAACTAGATAAAATCAAATAGATAACATATGATCCAACAATTTCAAACACCAAATATCGCTAATACAAGGATTACGAAAGTCTCAAGCATAACACAAATTATAAGACGAGTATGCTTGCTTGGAGCTGATTACTTGTAAAAGTCGAAGTCAGTGTCGGGTTTCTTGACATTGGTCCTGTATCCCTTCTCAAAGTCCTTGGGAAGAATAACATACCTGTTCTTGCGCACCGCATGCATACCCGCTTCTTGACAAATTGCTGATATCTGTAGGCAACAAACATATGAGAAAGCAAAGAAAAGGGACCCGCAGAGTAAAGATTCCAGTAACAAAAAGTTACCTCAGCAGCACTGATCTTGTCAGGTCGGGAAACATAATCTTCCAAGTCAACTTCATCACTCAAGTTCATTTTAGCAGTACAAACCTACACAACAGTTACCATCTTAAGCATTAAAATACATTTTGGACTACATTTGACCCATTCAAGGGTGTAAATGATTCACCCGTTAGAAGCTTAAATCAAGGCAAGTTCAAGCCCAATTTCAAGCCTAAATTAGAGTACATTCAATAAACAAGCTCCAGCCAGAGCTTCATATAGTGAGCTTGTAGGCTCACGAGCCTAATATTCATATACATAAAATAAGTATATATATTAACAAACCAAATGCACAGTTGCATAAAAAATATCACTATATATAAAATTCTGATAAAGATCACTAAATAATATACATTACGTTATATACACAGTTATAATTGAAATTAACTAGTCATATGGTCCCAGTGGTTTGTCCATATTACAAGTTTGGTCCTTATGTTACATGTGTGCTTCTCAGTATTTCTAAGGCATAACACAGATAGTCCTTGGAAATGGAATGGATGGCCATTAGTTTTTCCAGCTGAGTGCATGTGAAATGCTAATATACCCTTAAGGACCAAAGCAAACCACAGACACCATCAAAATAATAAACTCTTAAATGTATATTCATTGTGGTCCTACAACTACTTAACAGTCTCCAACGTTTTTCCAGCAAGCTCGATTTTTCTGTCAAACTCTCGTAAGTTAAAACTTAAACAAGCCAAACTTAAGCAAGCTCAGGCTCGGCTCGTTTACACCCATAGACCCATCTGACATGTTTACTTTTTAACTATATACTTCACCCACTTGAACGATAACCCGTCCCAACCCATCCACACGTAAATTGATCAAAATTTTCAACTGTGGCTAGGGGTAAAAATATATATCTAACATCTCACCTGAAAAACAAGCCTCTTTTGTCGTCTATCGGGCAAAGGAAACTCAATCTTGCGGTCAAGTCTACCTGGACGAAGAAGTGCAGGGTCCAAAGTATCCGCTCGGTTAGTTGCCATTATGACCTTAACATTCACGGTTTGGTCAAACCCGTCCATCTAAACAAAGCCAAATCAAATCAATAACTTTGTAGGCTAAAATAACAACACATAGACTTTATAGTTAACACCATACAACAAGACCAGTAATTCTAAAGTTATATATTAACCATAAATCACCTGATTTAAAAGTTCCATGAGAATACGCTGCACTTCTCTATCAGCACCAGTTTGGGCATCAAACCGAGCCGTAGCAATTGCATCCACCTCATCAATAAAGATAATTGCAGGTGCGTTTTCTTTTGCAAGACGGAACACATCACGAACCATTCTCGGGCCCTACATCACAACATCAAATATGAAAAATATTATAGCTGAGCCGCTGACAGAACGTATTATAATGTGATTGATAATAATATATTACCTCGCCAAGATACTTCTGAACGAACTCTGAGCCAACGACTCTAATAAAGGCTGCTGTAGTGTGATTTGCCACTGCTTTAGCAAGCATGGTTTTCCCAGTTCCAGGTGGACCGTAGAGCAAAACACCACGTGGTGGGTCGATTCCTATTTGCTTGTATAATTCATGATGGGTTAAAGGTAACTCAACAGCTTCACGTATTTCCTGCTTTTGAATATCACACCCTCCAATATCCTATAGCAAATTTCAAAACAAGAAAGAGCTGTTATAGGCTTATTGCGATTGTAATTTACAGCAGTTGAATAGTTGATATATATTACACATTAGAAGCTACTAATTCAAAGGTAATCTTCTCTAAATTGTATACAAAATACACACTCACGTTATAGGTAACATCTGGTTTCTCGGACTGGCTGAGGAGCGAAATGCTGGAATCTGCCTCGGGGGGCAAGACGTCGACAAGGGCGTTGGAATGCCTATGCAAAGCGACGGAGGCGGAGGGCTTCAGCAGCTCCCTGTTAATGGTGCTCAAGATCCTAACATAATAATTAGAGCCGGTGGTGGAGCCCACGATACCATTGTTCTGGTCAATCATCTCCATGAACTGCCCAATCACAAGCGGCACAGACTGGATCCGCTTTACCTCCTCCTGGGACCTCAACAGCTCGCGTTTCAGGTTCTTCTGCTCGTCCTTCACGTACTCTTCCTGGATCTCCATGAACTCGATCTGCCGTTCCAGGGTTTTCAGCCGGCTGTAGAGGTCGTCATCGGAGTCGGTGAGGAGGAGCTGGGTGGCTGGTGGTGGAGACGATGAGTCTAGAACCATCGTTGCCGCCATGGTTGTGGGTGGTGATTGGGAGATTGAGAGAAGAATTGGGGGTTTCTTGAAGAGCAATTTATCTATCTCTCGGGGCTGCTTTATTTCAACAAGTGAAGATGGGATTCTTTTTCTTTTACGGATTATTTAAATACCATCTTTAAAACCTTTTTATTATTTTTTTTTAAAAAACAAAAGGTAGTTTTAATGTATTATCCACACGGTGGAATGCTTGGGTTCTTCCGTGGATACTCAAGTTTTTTATCCTTACTTGTGTTATTTTTGTTGGTGGATTACGACAATAGAGAATTTGAGCTAGGCCTCGTGAGGTTGTCAGCTTGAATCCCGAGCCCTCTTAGACTTTGTCCCACCGTGTGTTACGCCAGAGAGGTATCTCAAGCCAAACTCTACAGCCAGTGTGGGTCCAGTTAAAACAACATAGTCTAGGCAGAATGAGACAACGAGACTCTTCAGTTTCAAAAGTTTAATGTCCTAGACACAAAGAAAGTCACTATTAAAAAATGTTTCTTACTATAAAAATCGGATGTAACACAACAAAAAGAAAAAGGTTTATCTAAGTGTGAGGTTTGTATTAAAGCAGTTCTAATACTTGTTTATTTGTTTGTTTGTTTTGCAATTCTGATACAAGTGGGGTCGAGAATGCAGACATGAGGCTTATGGTTTTATGTTTAGTTGATTGTGTCCTTATTTTCAGCAACGTGTGATTGAATAACCGACTGTTTATGGGGTGCCATTAAACCCACATACTTTTACTTTCTAGTTTTGCAGTGTTGCAAAAATCCCGACCAGGCGCCGATTAATTCCCGATTAATCGCAACTCCCCACTTCACTGGTCAAATCCGGCCAAAATCACGATTAATACGTTTTTTCCGATGAGGTTCTGGCAAAAATCGGCAGTTTTCTGTGAGATTCCAGCCAAAATCAGCGGTTTCCGGTGAAATTCCAGCCAATTTCAGGCCAAAATGTGTTTGTGTATGTGTAAAATTGAAAATTACGTATAGAAATGTGTACGTGTATATGTAAAACTGAAAACTATTCTTATAGTCTGATCCGATTAATCCCTAGTCCGCACCCGACCGCTCGACTAGCGACTAGCGAGTTTTACAACACTGCTAGTTTGTACTCCCTTTATAAGGGTTGGTCTCTTTTCATCAAATAATACATATTAATCAAAAAAAGTGAGTTCCTTTGTCAATTATCTTTAAGTTCTTAATCATTGTTCTAGCCATTTGATCCTCTAGATACTATTAATTGGTATTAGAGACGCCAATCCTACGGATACCCGTAAGAAATCTAATGTCGAGTTTCGTCAAGAAATGGAGAGCTTCATCACCCGACAACAAGCAGCAATGGATCACCATGATGCCCTCTGTTGTGGGTAGAAATTCAAGGATCCTAAAAGGTAGAATCCTAAGTTTGTTAATTGGGAATGAGAGATAAGTACACAAAAACAATTAGATGTATCACAACTTATTAACAAGTTTTACATGAATAAGGGTCATTAATTGCTTAATTTATTACTAAGTCAATAAATATTACTCATATTCGTATATGAATGTAAAATGGGTTGACCCAAAACACAACCCGAACACGCCACGTAGGGATGAGATCGGGATCGTACCGGTACCTACCGGTCCCGAAAATCCCGGTCTTGAAAATCGCGAATTCTTGGTACCGGGTACCGGTACCGGTACCGAAATATTCGGTTCGGTACCGGTACCGGTATTTAAGTAAAAATTTCAGGAAAATTCGGGAAATACCGGTCCCGTACCGTACCGGTACCGGTACCGAAACTCAAAACGTTGGTACCGATTCGGTACCGACGGTACCAAATCGGTACCGATTTCGGTACCTGTACCGGTACCAGTCCCGAATTTGCCCATCCCAAACGTCACGCATTTAAATAGGTCGACACGACACGAATAAAATTATGGATTGGGTTAGGGTTGAAAAATCTCAACACGCTAACCCACCAATTAAAAACCCATCAACCCACCTACCCGCTAACCCGACACGATTGACACCCCCTACCACCAACACCACACCACTACCTGCAACCATTCTCCTCACACCAGAAAACACCTAGCGACATCGGGAGGTTTAATATCCACTAGAAACTAATCCTGTATAACATTAACATATTCTCCGATCGAACCTCCGACTTAGCAGATTCCTTAAGCAATGCCTAAATAGGCTCTGATGGTGAGCATGCAGTACCACTGAATCAATAAAAAAGTAAACTAATTCAGAACACAGATAAAAAAAAGTTAGGGTTTGGAAACTTTATGTATTTAAAATTAGGATTGTAATGGTGTCACAGCCCTCGACCCCTATACCCTTGGAGGGGAGCCGTGAACATTGAGTGGTGGTATCGGTGTTTATTAAAATATTTTTGCACCGCAATATTTCATCAAGATCGTGGTTAGGAAAAATAATCAGAGTTATAAAAACATCATGATTCTTATTTCATAAATTGAGAATAAAACCCATTTTTATACAAACATAAGTTTAATATGGATAAACCCTAATTTACAAAATACGTTTCTTTATTCTTGTGACAAGCCACTTATTTAAGCTGGAAGCCCGCATGCATCATTCCTTTGTCTCTAACAAGTCACCTGAAACTTGTTTAAAAATATTTAATCAACTGGAAAATACTAGTGAGAGCATTCATATGTAAATGACACATGTTATAGTTACAACGTTAAGGTGTTTTATACCTGCATGCTTAAATTACCGAAAGGTACTTGTCACTCGACCGTATTTATGACTGTGGTCATATTACTTATCGGCTAACACTTGTCCAATAAGTAATGTGTAATAGCCCAATAGGCCAGCCTTGTATTCAAAACCCAACATCAATAGTAACCATTCCGTAAGCCTACAGAGACTTAATCACTGTAATGTATTTAAAATACTTTGAACATATTTTGAAAGCATTTAGATTATCTGTCATGAGTTTAGTAAGTTTGAAAATCATAATGATAGTATCGGAAAACTAGTTGTCTCATGCAAATATGAATTGTACAAAAACTCGAATGTCTCACCTTGTAAGCATATAACAAACGAGGTTTCCTGGTATTAAACACTTAGGTTAAACTCAATGTAGCATATTTAAATTAGTATAAACCCAATAATTATAACGATAATCACGAGATTAGAAACTTTACACGATGACACAATGTCTTACCTAGTACATGCAGAGCTTTCGGATTTGTGTATAAAAGTTTCTATCGATCGGAGAGTATATTGTCACGAATACTCGTGTCACACCACGACCAAAGGCGGAACATGCCCGGGTGCAACCGATTGCTCAAAACACAAGACACTATTAAAGTGAAAATATTTAATCAACTCATTTATTTCACAAATCAATAAACAACACATCTTGGTCATACAAACAAATTAAACACAAGTAAACAAATATATTGTTCGTTTTACTAATATCTTAATAGTCTTGGTAACGTTTTCCGTCAAGTCCTCAAGTCGATAAAAGTCAAACCTGTAACAATGCATAAAATAATATTTTGTCAACACGTATGTTGGTGAGCAATTTCATAGTTTGAGTATATATAATATGAGCGAAATCCACAAACGTATATGAGACTATAAATAAAAGCATCAATCGTGGCATATAAAACATATGTAAATGAGGATCCTTTCTACTCGGTAACAACCGACATACTCGGATAATGAGGCCCTATTCTACTAGTACAAGGCTAAGTAGTTAGGGGAGCGTATGATCATACTTAATGAGGCTCAACAACAACATAAAAATAAACACTCGCGCACGTAAAGCATATGAGGCATATAACACATAAAAGAGCAAGTATTCCAAGTATCATATACTCTAAAGTTTGTGGTTTGAGAAAAGTGTATAATAAATCATTCATGTTTTGAATAAGTATGCATGTTACCCCCAAAACATAAAAGGGAAAACGGGGGATGAAATGCACTCACCTCGATTGACGAATCGAGAAATAATAAATGATCGAAATGTAGAAAGTTTGCGAACGAAACGAACGAATCCAACTTGAAAGTTAAATGTAAACGAATAAATAAAATATATTAATGAACTTGAACTTTAGTTGAAACTTCATTTGAAACATTGAACGAGAAGGTTCGGTGGTTAAAGATATTACTGGTTAGTTTGTTAACGATTAGGGACTCGTACTTAATTGATAATAAAATATTATTTTATTGGGCTTTTAAATAGCTAAACCAATATTAAAAGAAACAAGACGGGTTTAAATCAAGAGTTTGGTTTTTATGAAAATGAATAGATAATAAAGTTTATAATAATATTATTAATGATAATGATAGTAATGATAATAATAATTCTAAAAAGATATGTTATATATATATATATATATATATATATATATATATATATGATAATGACGATAATGATATGTAAATATACTACTATTCGAGAATTGTTGTTAAAACTAATAATAGTAGTAGTAATAATATATATAATAATTATTACTTTATTGTTGAAAACGTTATTAATAGATTTATAGGTTTTAATAATAATAATAATTATTATTGTTATTATAATAATTATATGTGTCATATTAATAATACTAATACGTATAACATTTTAATAATAGTAGTATTAGTGATAAAAATGATATAACTCGAGTGGCGATGACGTTAAATGGTAACTATGCCCGGCATGGGTTTCGGTTTAATAAAACAAGTAGATAATATTAACAATATTAGATTTTAGTAATATTCCTTAATAACCATAATAATAATCATAATAATAATAATCTATTATTATTTAAATAATAATAATAATAATTGTTTTCTTAGACAATAATAATGATAATAATAATAATAAATATTATCTTGTTAATAATAATAATAATTATAATAATAATAATCTTGTTAATAATGATAATAATAATCTAGTTAATAATAATGACAATAATAATAATAATAGTCTAGTTAATAATAATAATGATAATAATTACAATAATCTAGTTAATAATAATAATAATAATAATAATAATAATAATACAATTATATAGATAACAAACATGGTTGCCGGAGTTGATTCCGGCTGCCGGAAAACAGAAACAGAGAGAAAGACTTACTGTGAGAGAGAGGGAGTCCGCGCGAGAGGGAGAGTTCGCGATAGAGAAAGAGAGATACGGGAAAGAGATAGAGAGACAGATATAGAGAGAGAGACGAAGGGACAGAGATAGACAGCGAGAGAGAGAGAGTACGACAGGGAGAGAGAGGCCGAGAGACGGAGAGAGAGAGAGGTCGATGGAGCTCGCCGGAGATCGAAGCCGGACTTCCGAGGTCGCCGGAAAAACGGTAGGGAAGGAGGGAGGGAAAAAGGTAGCGGCTGTGTGTTGTGTGTGGAAGAGGGGGTGGCTGAGATGGTGGTGATACAGTGGGGGGGTGATGGCGGGAGGTGTTTGGCGTCGCCGGATTCTCGTCGGAAATCTGAGGTCCGCCGGAAAACGGCTACCAAGGGAGGGGGGTGGCTGAATATTTTAAATGAGTTTAGGGTCAGGGTATTTTAATATATATATGGCATATGGATATTACATTTTTGGCCCATCAAGTTCTAATGGTTATACGAAGAGGTATTATACTTAGGAAATATTAATATAGATTTGGAAACAAAATGTTGAGTCGGTTTTATAAAATAAAAGTTTACAAAACGAATATAACTCGAGACCTAAATTTGACGAATGTCACAGTATCCCCAACTTTTTGTAAATTTCGTCCCGAAATTAAAATAAACTTAAAGAAAAGTAATTATTAACGAATGTTGTCTTTAGTAAGATAATTGCATGAACAAATTTTAAGCAAACGAATAACGTCAAATCCTTGCATGATTTGAATAACGTTACAAATGAGAAACATAATAAAGGCACTTATATATAGGATGTACCAGCGACGTATCCACCATGCCTTTATCATGATTCGCATTTTTATCGTTTTTCAGCCATCATCCTCAGGTCTGAGTTATCGCACACAACCGTACTTACCATGGCTTCCATACGGGGATTTCGATAATTAAGTGTGCACCCAAAATTATTTAGATCGTCGTATGGTCCACATGGTTCGTCCATTATGTGGTTTAAGAGGCATATTTATTTTGAAATATTTAAAATAGATGCGTAAATAAATTTGTTGAATTTTACCAATATTGACAAAACATTACTAGCATATGAAAATTTCGGGATTGACTTTTTAATAAGTAGGAAAATTGGATACATAAATGAAACAATTTAAAATATTAGAATATAAACAAGACGAAAATAACAATTCGACTTAAATTAAGTAAAGACGATCAATTAAATAAATAAAATAAATTTGAGTAAACAATATGAAATAAGATTTGAAATCAAAAGTCATTAACATAATTACCAAAGTCTATAAATTGAAGTACTAAATAAAATTGATACAATGAAACCCGATAAATATAAATGAAAAAGTCCGATAAGTGAGTACATGAGGTTGGGATAAACGATTATACAGCTTGCAATAACGTCGTACGATGAGTTTCACATGTGAACAAACTTGGGTTATAAGTATTTGAGGATATGATTTCATGAGTTGTGACAACACGAGAATGAGGTGAGTTTCTTTGGGGTGACGCATACGTGTAACAATATAAATAAAATAGTATTTGATTAACAATCACAACAATCGATAAAACGTGAATACGGCCACTATTGTGAAACCATTTATATAATCGTCATTATAATAACGGTTCCTAATAGCGCAAAAAGTTGTAGACAGCCACACATAGGCCGTTAATAGATTAGATGAATTGATGTAGAATAATGTATAGAATCGTGTTTACATAAATGCTCAACTATAAATAACATAGTCATGATAATATCGTTTAAAAGATAAACGAGATTTTGGCGAAGTTAAGGTTTTGAAAGTATTACACAAATTGTTATTGAATAGTTTGCATTCGGTCACGAAAATCAAAACACAAGATGAAATCTCATGTGCAAAATATTGTCATCGAAACATTCTCATCAAATGAAGAAAAATCGCAATAATTGTGTGACTCGAATTTAATGACTAAATACGTAAATCGCGTTTTATATGCTCATTGAAAATATAAGAATAACATCGAAAATGAAATCTCAAGTAAAGTCGTTTTATTGTTTCTAAGAAAATGAATATAATAATATTAATATATCGCGGTAACGCGTAGCTAGAGAAACGTTTTGATCATTGTCAAGTGTAAATCTTGTAAGCGCAATTTGTTAATGGAATTTGTATACAATAAGCGGTTGTGATAAAAAGTTATTTATAAAATAATGCTTGCGATAATAAGAAGTAATAGTTTGCGTAAATCGTTATTGAGCAAAAATTTGTGTAACAATATAAAATATTTATAAATGCGTCCCAAAAGATTTGCAAAGCCATGGTCATTGAGTTTATACAATATGAGAAAAGTTGTAATTTATTACTAAATAAATCATGTATTCAACATTCAAAATAAAACCTCGTATTTATAAAGTTCTTAAGAGACTTATCACTTTAGGTGACAATATTTAAAATCTTGAAATCATACATATAATCGTTTAATAATCTCTTTGAAAACAAATCCTCATAATAGAATTTTGTTGTCTTGACAATATCTATTTTTCAAAGGTAATTTATAAAATGTGAGTATAATAATACGTAAATCATCCCCTTTTTGTAAAAGTTTATAATTTAAAAGCAATTATTTGAATACTTGATGTAGTTATAAATACACTAGTTGTATGTAGGTATACATATATATATATATATATAAAATTTCAGGGAAAAACGAAGCTTGCATGCGTAGGGAGGGGTCTTAGGCTTCGTACGGTGAATGAGTTGAAAATTTAGTAGTGAGAGTGTTTAGATCGGCTTGAGTAGTTGAGTTTTCTTAAGTTGAATCGATGGGGTTTGTTGAGTTTAGGTCTTTTGAGTGGGTTAGGCTTGGATGATTTGTGTGAGTAGTGGTTGGGCTAATAGGTGAGGTTTGGATAATTTTGATCTTGGTTAGTTTTGGTTGAGATTTGGTTTATACATGTATTTTGTAAGGAGGGTTTGGGTTGCTATTTTGATATCAACCTCTATAGTTGGATGTGAACGATGTGGCGATATGGTTTGTGACTCGACATGGTATGGGTCGAAGGGTTTTGAGTCTTAGTTGGGTAAACTTTGGTTTGCATATGTTCAAAGCATTCGTGAGTGTGTTTGTCGGTGTCTTTGAAGTATTAGGATAGTGAGTTTGTTAGGTTTTCGTGGCGTGGGAGTGTCGGTATTTAATGCTTTTTGTTGGGTTAGCGTTGTACATCTGGAATTTTGCATGGGGCTTGAGTTGGTGAGGATATAACTTGATGTTTTAGGTTTCGTTCATATTGAGAAAAGATTTGAGTGCTCGGGAGAATTTTGAAATGGAAGGGTGGTTTGATTTAAGATGGTAGTTTGAAACGGGATGCGGGTGTTTGGGAACTTGTGGTTGCGTTTAGGGAATTTTTGACTCCTAATAAGTATTAAATTGAAAATATCATATTTATAAATAATGTTTGAAACATTCCTGAAAATTTTTGATAATTAAAAATTACAAGTTAATATATATATGAATATATATATTATACAAATAGAAATTTTGAGATCCGAGCAGGTGAATCACATAATTTTTTTATAAAGATTACAATAAATTTTTTTTTTTGCTTATGAGGAAATTTAAAATACGTAAATTGAATGTTAAAATTTGTTATGAGGTTTCAATATTAAATGATGAATGTTATCTTTGAGAAAACAAAGTTGTGTAATGAATTTTTTACTTTATTTTATTATTTTTGTTACCAAATTCGTTACTTAATATCGTGTAACGAATATATCATGGTAAGTTAGAATGACCAGCATTGTAAATCGATAAATCACAAGTAAACGATTTTTGTTTTTAGTAGGATTTCTATGAAGTTTTGCATGAGGGTTTCAAGAAGATTACAAGCTATAAGTTTGTGACATCCTTGAAACACCATGGCAAAACTATCATAAGAAATTTAGGACGCGTAAAATCGTATGATGTAAATTTTTATTTGCGAAAGTTTATAATGAACCAAAGATTGCAAGATGAAAGTTGTTATGAAAATAAATTTGGGTAGCGAAAATTTTCTACCATGTGTATTATATAATGTAGTATAATTAAAAATGTCGTACGAGGTTTAAATAATTAAAATTTTGAAGTGATCGTCCAAAATAAACGGAATAGTTATAAAAATAAAATTTTATAAAATTTTGTACAACGACTTTAAAGACGATTTAAAGTTTATACAATAGGAAATTCACTTGAAAAGTTGAGGTGAAATTTATTGTAGTACCTTCAAAATATAATGAAATTTATATAATATTGTTTTTTGTTCGTAAATAGTCTTAATGAAAATAAATGGCATATTTTTAAATCATTATGAATAGATCAAACTCTATATATACATATATTTATTTATATATTTTTTTACTTATATCGAAGAGGTCATAATGAACGAAACTTGTAATAAAATCATTGTGAAATCAAAATGAGTAAATTGGTGTAAAAGTTTACCATATAAAATCGAGATATAAAGAATTATTAAAAATATAAAAAAAATATAACATTTATAAATGAGGGCTTGTGATAAGAATTTATAACAAAATAAATGAAAAAATGTTTTAAATTTTTGAAACGTAATAATAATGTTTTAAGATTTAAAGGCGTAGAAATCGTGCATGAACCACCATGACTTGATATTCCGACACTAAAAACCTTTAATACAAAAATACCATGTTGGATTCTAAACATGTGCACGTACCACCGCGTCTTTTTCATGTCTTCGACTCAAATAACGATTGTAACAAAAACAATAAATCAGAATACAACGTCATGTCAAAACACTAGTCCACGAAATCACCGTAGTTCTATTATTTTAACACCGAAAATTAGGATGGCGGGCGGAACGCTCACATTCGACAACTTAAAGTGGTCATCTCATATGAGACAATCTTTAAGGAGATTTGAAACAACGGGATCCAAGTTAAGCTCGTGATCCATAGCACAATAAAAACTAATGTTTTTGCGTTTTAGGTAAGGATACCTTGGAGTACTATGAAAGTGTGTGTATGTGTATATATAAAATTAAACAAAAGTAAGGTAAGGATACCGTAGTAGGTTTCGAGTATTTGTGTATATATGCGATTTGATGAAACAAATAAGTATACAAATAAACAAGTGTATTGAACAATCAAGTTGGGTAAACATGTATAGGCAACACGTATAACTACCCTACGGTAAAGACTATACTAGGTCGTCACGTCTAACCACCTATCCTATAGTCTTGTGGCTCTGATACCAATCTGTCACACCCCGACCAAAGGCGGAATATGCCGGGGTGCAACCGATTGCCCAAAACACAAGACACTATTAAAGTGAAAATATTTAATCAACTCATTTATTTCACAAATCAATAAACAACACATCTTGGTCATACAAACAAATTAAACACAAGTAAACAAATATATTGTTCGTTTTACTAATATCCTAATAGTCTTGATGACGTTTTCCGTCAAGTCCTCAAGTCGATAAAAGTCAAAACTGTAACAATGCATAAAATAATATTTTGTCAACACGTATGTTGGTGAGCAATTTCATAGTTTGAGTATATATAATATGAACGAAATCCACAAACGTATATGAGACTATAAATAAAAGCATCAATCATGGCATATAAAACATATGTAAATGAGGATCCTTTCTACTCGGTAACAACCGACATACTCGGATAATGAAGCCCTATTCTACTAGCACAAGGCTAAGTAGTTAGGGGAGCGTATGATCATACTTAATGAGGCACAACAACAACATAAAAATAAACACTCGCGCACGTAAAGCATATGAGGCATATAACACACAAAAGAGCAAGTATTCCAAGTATCATATACCCTAAAGTTTGTGGTTTGAGAAAAGTGTATAATAAATCATTCATGTTTTGAATAAGTATGCATGTTACCCCCAAAACATAAAAGGGAAAACGGGGGATGAAATGCACTCACCTCGATTGACGAATCGAGAAATAATAAATGATCGAAATGTAGAAAGTTTGTGAACGAAACGAACGAATCCAACTTGAAAGCTAAATGAAAACGAATAAATAAAATATATTAATGAACTTGAACTTTAGTTGAAACTTCATTTGAAACATTGAACGAGAAGGTTTGGTTGTTAATCGGATTACTGGTTAGTTTGTTAACGATTAGGGACTCGTACTTAATTGATAATAAAATATTATTTTATTGAGCTTTAAATAGCTAAACCAATATTAAAAGAAACAAGACGGGTTTAAATCAAGAGTTCGGTTTTTATGAAAATGAATAGATAATAAAGTTTATAATAATATTATTAATGATAATGATAGTAATGATAATAATAATTCTAAAAAGATATGTTATATATATGTATGATAATGACGATAATAATATGTAAATATACTACTAATCGAGAATTGTTGTTAAAACTAATAATAGTAGTAGTAATAATAAATATAATAAATTTACTTTATTGTTGAAAACGTTATTAATAGATTTATAAGTTTTAATAATAATAATAATTATTGTTATTATAATAATTATATGTGTCATATTAATAATAACTAATACGTATAACATTTTAATAATAGTAGCATTAGTAATAAAAAAGATATAACTCGAGTGACGATGACGTTAAATGGTAACTATGCCCGACATGGGTTTAGATTTAATAAAACAAGTAGATAATATTAACAATATTAGATTTTAGTAATATTCCTTAATAACCATAATAATAATCATAATAATAATAATCTATTATTATTAAAATAATGATAATAATAACAATTGTTTTGTTAGACAATAATAATAATGATAATAATAATAATAATAATTATAATAATAATAATAATAATAATCTTGTTAATAATGATAATAATAATAATAATAATCTAGTTAATAATAATGATGATGATGATGATGATAATGATAATAATAATAATAATCTAGTTAATAATAATAATGATAATAATAACAATAATCTAGTTAATAATAATAATAATAATAACAATTATATAGATAACAAACATGGTTGCCGGAGTTGATTCCGGTCGTTGGAAAAGCGCCGGAAAACCGAAAGAGAGAGAGAGACTTACTGTGAGAGAGAGGGAGTCCGCGAGAGAGAGAGTTCGCGAGAGAGAAAGAGAGATATGGGAAAGAGAGAGAGAGAGAGACAGATAGAGAGAGAGAGACGGAGGGACGGAGATAGACAGAGAGAGAGAGAGAGAGAGAGAGAGAGAGAGTACGACAGGGAGAGAGAGGCCGAGAGACGGAGAGCGAGAGAGAGGTTGGTGGAGCTCGCCGGAGATCGACGCCGGACTTCGAGGTCGCCGGAAAAATGGTAGGGAAGGAGGGAGGGAAAAAGGTAGCGGCTGTGTGTTGTGTGTGGAAGAGGGGGTGGCTGAGATGGTGGTGATACAGTGGGGGGGTGATGGCCGGAGGTGTTTGGCGTCGCCGGATTCTCGCCGGAAATCCGAGGTCCGCCGGAAAACGGCTACCAAGGGAGGGGGGCGGCTGAATGTTTTTAATGGGTTTAGGGTTAGGGTATTTTAATATATATATGGCATATGGATATTACATTTTTGGCCCCTCAAGTTCTAATGGTTTTACGAAGAGGTATTAAACTTAGGAAATATTAATATAGATTTGGAAACAAAATGTTGAGTCGGTTTTATAAAATAAAAGTTTACAATACGAATATAACTCGAGACCTAAATTTGACGAATGTCACAATTCGGTGGGGGGGGGGGGTATTATACCAAACTCTAAATATAAGAAAAAGTGAGAGAGAAATCAGTTTTGGGACGAAGAATGAAGGCTAATTTTCCCTCCTATTTATTGTTGGAATTTGGTTTGCTCGTGTAGCACGAACCAACACAATCAAGGCTTCGCATATCGCGAAGCAATTATAGGGTTGTCGATTCAGCCCTAGCTAGGCCACGTGGCAAGAAACGTGTCACCGTTGTGTGACTACCTCGTCAAGTAGCGCGAAGGATTACTTCGCGTAGCGCGAGAGACAAGAGATTTTCCAGATAACTATAAGACTTCGCGTAGCGCGAGAGACAAGAGATTTTCCGGATAATTAGAAGACTTCGCGTAGCGCGAAGGCGCCTGAGTTCATTTCTTCGCGTAGCGCGAATGAACAAGTTTTTAAAAACACTAAGGCGGCTCTGGCGATGCGAGTGTGCAAAGTGCGCCATCAAAGTGCCACATTGCCCCCATCGCACTTCTCCCGTGCCCGTGTGCCGTCGGGTGCTTCGCACTCTCCGCTAGGACCACTAGGTGTGATTTGTCTTATAAGAACATTATCATATAAACTAGCCTTCTTATAAAGAGCTTACTAGTTTTATAATCTAGCGATGTGCGACAAGAACTCACTTTTTTATTTATACCAACGTGGAAGATTCCTTTTTTTTCCTCCACCAATGTTGGATGAAATTTACTTCTTTTATTTTCTTCAATTTTCCTATTGCTTATTTTATGGATTGTTATAAATGGGAATTATCGTTGATACTCGGATAGTTTACTTGTTAATATTGAAGACAAACAAAGACAATGTGCGCTTGGATGAAGACGAGCCTCTTAGTGTCTCCACCTTGGTTCTGTTTCATTTGCTGGGGATGCAAAGTGGGTGTCGGCGGTTCGGGTTTTGGGTTCTCGGCATTGTGTGTTGGCAGAGCTAGTGACTGGTAATGGCTGTTAGACTAATATGTGTTGAAACAGTGGTGACCAATTGGTGGTTTATAGCTGCCGGAAAAAGGATATGACGAAGGTGAGTGGTTTTTCGAGGCCAATGGTGGTTAAGTTTGGAATACCAAGCATAGAGAATATGTTTCCAATGCTTACCGGGTTGTCGGCGTCGAATTGTAGGTTGCCCAAAAATTATGGCAGGCGATGGTATGGCGGGGGTGGGGTGATGCCGGGTAGGGATGAGCTTCAGACAGTACTGTATCTGTACCCGTACCTGTACCTGTACCCGATTATACCATTACCAAAAATCAATAAAAACATGTACCAATGCTCGTACCAAATTTTTTAGTATGGTACGGGTACGGGTTCGGGTATTGGTACGGGTATTTTGGTACAGTACCAGTTTTTGTACCACTTTGCTTTTTAATTTTCAAATCTTTGACAATATTGAAACCGATACCAGTACGAGTAACAAACAACCTGAATTAGTCAGAGTATCGGTACTTTCACAGGTATGTGACGGGTACCAAATTAGTACAAGTACCAAATTGGTCGCCGATTTAATTATAAGACGATTTAATCATAAGATAGTATTGAAGTACTCTAATTCGATCGCCGACTTTAAGTGATTTTTTTGTTGGTTCGAGTATTGGATGTTATATTATATAATATTGAAGAAACACTTGGTACTTGTTCAAGAATAACATGATTGGAGAATTTATTTTATACATTAAATATGTAGAATCCCGTTTAAACCCCTATATATTCTCAACATGTACAAAATACCAAACACACTCATACCTGTACCCGCTTGTATCTGTACCGAAATTCAACAAAAATGAGTACTAGTACATGTACCGAATAGACAAATCGGTACGGGTACAAGTACGTGTACGAGTACGGTGCGGGTATTTGAGACAAAATTCTCATCCCTAATGATGGGGGTAGGGAAAGAAGAAAGAATAAAGTTTGGAGTGGGACCACTTATATATTATTATTATTATTAAGGGCAATTTGGTCAATTTACATAGACTTAACTGAAAAATATAACATTGTTAGCAAGTAAGGACTAACGTAGTTACAAAATTTATAAATCTAGACCACCTTAGTAATAAGTTTATAACTATAAGAATCAAGTTCGTAATTAGTTAAATTTAAGGATCAAGTATGCAATATCAACAAACCAGAAAAACCAACCATGCCATTAAATCTCTTATTTTTAGTTTATAAAGATAAACCAAAATGTTAAGAACTCTCTTATGTGATACCTATACACTTCATGAGTATATGAATTTAAGGTTTATTCGTAAATATGTAGTTAAAAAGTAGTTTTATTAAAATGATAACACCTAAATCAATAATCATACAATAAAAATATTCATTTTTTTCCAAAGAGTGGTGTAAAAGTTATTTACCAAACTCTGTTTAACTATTTATCAAAATGATGTTGATTAATTTATTCGTATTTTCTAACCAACATTTTAGACTTTCCTTTCTTATTTTTCGTATCCAGTCAATCTGCTAGCTATGCTTTTAAAAAACCTTTTTCTTCTTGATCTCAGTCCATACAATAACTTCTTTTTTACTTTTATCAACTTATTATGTATATTTTTTATTTTCATCTATAAAAACCATCACAAATAAATATATCAAAATAAGGAAAAAAAAAAACTAATAAACATGACAAGGGAAAATTAGGAAAATTAATAAACATGACAAGAAGAGAAAATTAGGTGATGTATGTTTTTTAAAAAATGTCTGCGTACACTCTTTTTTTCGTCGTGTAGACCAGACGCAAATATTGCAATCTACATACTATTTGTTTTTTCGAAAACGTTTTATTAAAACACATCTGTGCGAACTCTTTTTGATGCAGACCTGGCTTATCCACTTCTAAGATTTTCTAAGGTCAACAAATGATTAAACACCACCATATACCAACACCCATGGTACACCACAACCACCCACCGTCCACCACCACCACTATCCACCATCCACCACCACCGCCCACCCCGACCGCCTACGACAACCACCACAACCCACCATCCGCCACCACCACCGTCTAGCACCATTCTCCACCACCACCACCACCAATACCGTCCACCACTGTCACCACCGTCGTCGTCCACCACCACCACCACCCACTACCGTTGTTCGTACACCACCACCAGTTTATTTAAACAATCTATAAACATTAAAAAACAAACAATTTTCTTCTTGTAGACTACATAGGTTTGGTCCACCTCTTTTTCTACATATGTATGCAGATGTGTTCTTTAGACTGAAGTTGTATTGACATTAACAAATGCATCACTATAAATTACAAAAAAATACATATGTATTTTAGTGATCATATTAAAAACAAATTTCTAAGTTGATACATGAATATAGAAAAATAAAGTTTATTTTAGGGGAAATTACATATATCCCCTTCTTAAATAACCTAATTACACACACACACACACACATATATATATATATCTATTTCATAACCTTAAATTACATGTATCCACTTTTTTTATAAAATTATACTTTAAGACAAAAACACCCTTTTTTAATGTCACACCTCAACTTAGGGTTTAGAAGTATAACTACAAGTTGATACCTATTTTGTAAATTTATCAGAGTTTAAGGTTTAAAAACGGATTTTTTTTGTTTATTTAAAATATTATATATCACAAGTCGGGTTTTAAATACCCGATACGGTTACAAAGGAGTTTGAATGAAAAAACTATAATTTACATCATTTTATAATATAAAACTTCAAATGAGCCATCAAATTTTCAAATGGCTATCCACCATCTTTCAACATCTATACATAATTACTTGTAAAATAATTTTAAAAAATACGTCAGCAACAAATGCTAGCGAACATGCTGACTTTAAAAAACATTTATGAAAATCTTTAGTTCATACTTGAAACAGTGAGTGGCCCTATAGACCGAAGTACTAATAATATCATATTAGTCGGCCGACATACCCTATTCATCATGTTCATAAATGCTGCTGGGGCATTTGTTAGACCGAACGACATCACAAGGAACTCGTAGTGTCCATACCGCGTCAGAAACGCTGTCTTAGGGATGTCTGCCTCTTTTACTTTCAACTGATGGTAGCCTGATCTAAGATCTATTCGTGAGAACCAAATCAGACCTTGTAGTTGGTCAAACAAGTCATCAATCCTGGCAACAGATACCTATTCTTCACCGTAAGCTTATTCAGGTTACGATAGTCTATGCACATCCTCATGCTTCCATCCTTCTTCTTAACAAACAAAACCGGTGCACCCCACGGGGAAACATTCGGCCTAATAAAACCTTTATCGAAGAGTTCTTGCAGTTGGGACATTAACTCTTTTATCTCGGACGATGCCGGACGGTAGGTACTTTCCCGAAGGGCTGGGCTCCTGGTACTAAGTCTATATGAAATTCTATCTCTCGCTCCGGTGGCAACCCCGGAAGGTCTTCAGGGAACACTTTTGGGTAGTCGCGCACAACAGGAACATCTTTCACTTCTTTCGTCTCAGTCGTAGCTTTGATAACATACGCCAGGTAAGCACTGCACCCCCTCGTTAACAATCCCTCAGCTTTTATTATCAAAACGACATTAAACCCTGAACTATCTTTATCACCATAGACCGTCACTGTACTACCATATGAAGATTTTAATCTTATTATCCTACTCCTACACACTATCTGAGCTTCGAATTCAGATAGCCAGTCCATCCCCAAAACTACATTGAACCCTTCTACGGTCATAACATATAGAGTAACAAGGAACTCACGTCCCTCTAACTCTATCTTACAATCCTTAACCATTCTCATAATCTTAACTGAAGTTTCACTAGCAGTTTCTACTTTAAAAGTTTCAGGCACACGACAACATCTCATTTTAGCTAGCTTACTGAATGTCGTAGCTACAAAACTTCTATTTGCTCCTGAATGAAACAACACAGAAACGGAAATTCCGTTTACTAGAAACGTACCTGTCACAACATCAGGGATTTGCTTAGCATGCTCCTGAGTCAGCATGTAGGCTCTAGTCCTTGGCCTAGCTTGGTCCCCATCCTTCTTTCAACTTCCTCCAGCTTCTCCATCAATTCATTCTCTCGCCATATAGCCCGTCTTACCATATTTGTAACATGCGGGCTTTGCACTGCATTCATGGGCATAATGACCCACCTTTCAATACTTATAACAAGCATTTAATCCGACTTTACACTCTCCACCATGAGCCCTTCCCCACTTGTGACCAACATCAGTTCCAGATCCCCACTTTCACTCGCCTACGTGCATCTTACCACAAGTCTTACACGTCTTCTTCTCCCAAACCCTCTTCTTCTTATCTCTAGATTCCACAACTGAGTATCGGGTCGTTTGACATGAGTAACCCATTTCTTCTCCTTCTTATCTTCTACCACCACTTCATCCACAACCAGATCATCATAAACCATCTTTGCAAGTTCAATAGCAGATTCGAAAGTAGCAGGCTTACTTGTCTTGACCAAAGTGCAGACGTTCTATGGTAGTCCTCTTATGTAACACTTGATCCTTTTAACTTCAGTATTCACCATGTCAGGCACCAAACTAGACATGCGGTTGAACTCAGTGGTGTACTCGCGGTGTGTCATCTTTCCCGCCTTTAAGTTCTGAAACTTCATCTCAACCCTTTCAACTTCAACACCAGCACACAATCGCTTCATCACCAACTCCTTCAGGTCATCCCACCTCATCGCCTTAATCTCTTCTCATGTCTTCCTCTGTTCAATAGTCTCCCACCAGTACATGGCCTTTTCTCCAAACGAATGAGTGACATAACCCACTGCTTGGTCCGGACGGCATTCGCTAATTTGGATAATCTTATTCATGGAAGTTATCCACTAAAGAGTAGCAATTGCATCACCTAAACCAGTCAGCTTCGATGGGTCGCAACCTTTGAAAGACTTATAGTTACACCCACCATGTCCTCGCTTCCTCTCATCAACCTTCATAGATTGAACCTCACTTGAGTCGTATTCCTCGTCATCAGCTTTCTTACCATCATCCCCTGCCCTTTCAGCAGTCCTCACTTGGCTTTTAGTAGACTTTTCAGGATGCATATTCTTCATTGTAGTAGCCACGACTTGAGAAATAACAGCAGGATCCACTGCAGTAGCTACATCTTGAGTAATGGCGGCTTGAACAACGGGTTCAAGTTGATACCCTTCATTGTTGCTTGGGTTTCGCCTAACTGCACTTCCTTCTTCCCTTGTGTTAGTAACGGGTTCTTCAGAAGGTATCAGGTTAATACGCGGCCTACCGGGACGTCTGACACGACCTCCTCGGCCAACAACCTTCCGCACTCCCACCATTCTTTTTCTATAAGGAAACACAAAAATCTTCACTCAAGGAACTATTTAGTACAAGGATAGTAAGGCTAACATGTAATAATAGTTGCCAGCTGTGATGTAGGATGCTTAATTCTCTCGAAATTATGCTCTGATACCAACTTGTAAGGCCCCGTTCCCATTGCCCTAATTTGGTGTTGGATTTACTCATAAACACAGTTCTAAATGTCATAGTTAATTAAAACTTTCGCGGAATAAAATAAAACTCTAGTCATTCTTTAAAAAGCATCCAAACTTGTATTTTAAAACATAACATAAAACATTTTATTTAAACATCATGACAAATCCTTCTACAGATGCTAGCTTCTTCAGATCCTGCCATGTGTCTCCCTTAAGCTAGCTGCTTCAGTCTCTTAACCTGCGTGCATACTAAAAGTCAGCTATGCTGAGTGAGTTCTAGTTAAAATAGGTAACATACAATACACTCACATACTTACACATATACGTATCCGAAGGTAAATATAACTTACTTAACCTGCTTATCTTTCTTTTGTACATACCTAAGTATATACCTTCTTTCTTTTCTATCATACTTTACATTTGTTCTTTCTTTACATACTTATGCATTTTAAAGAGCCTTCCGCTTTATAACCTCTCAGATATTATAAGGGCCTGGTCCCTATCCTTTCAGATATTATAAGGGTCTGGTCCCCATTGTTTTGGTAAAAAATCGTTTAAGGATCAAGTAACCAAATTTGTAAGGTGAGGTTTAGTGCTAGGATGATAATAACGATTATGAAATAGCTTCAAACACAAACACACAGATTTTTTACGAGGAAAATCCCTTGATCTTTAGAGGATCTCCAGCATAAAAACCCCCGGGTGACGACAATTGTCTATCACCACTTTATTAATCAAAGAATCGGGTTGCAATGGTTGGAGTTTATGATCAAAGATTACAAATAGCTAAGTGTGTATATGAACTGCTTAGAGAGTTCTTGAGAGAGTATTTCTGAATGTGTGTTGTAGGTGAGTGTGTTCGTGACCTAATTTGATCATAAACTTGATATATAACAAAAATAACAACTAACGACTTTATCCTACTAATCCGCCATCTTCCTATTATCTTTATCCACGCCATTGACCACGTGCTGAACAAGTCCAGTAGCGAAATAGGTGGTAGGCTGGTCTTGGAGTCATTACACTTATTAAATATCAACCTATACATAAGAAACAATCATTAAAAATATCAATTAATGAGGATCCTTGATCCTGACACAACTCCGGAATTCTTCAGAAGGATAATTGATCTTGACTTGTCTCTAAGAATAACATATCCCCAGTACTTAATTATTTATGGCCTAACAATTGCCCCCAATTTGGCGGTTGATGATAAATTCACAGCTATCAAATTTCAAAAAGTTGTAAAAAAAGATTAGGTGAAAAGACAAAAATAGGGGTTAGAGAAAAAATAATTATTTAACTTAAGGATCAAAGATAAAACCCGGCTCCCTTTTTATTATCATTATTCTGGAAGCTTCTCATCTTCAATCCACTATAGTTTTGGTAATCCTTTATCACTTTCTTTCTTTTATATTCCGCATCATTCAATGTCTATCGATAGTTGTTTCTCAAATTCGTCCAGCCATATGGATTAAGATATGAAAATCCAAGGTCTATTGCAAAACCCCTCGTCGGAAATTTGCAGATTCACGGACCCTGAAATAGACCAAATATCATCCCTGTTTCCTTCCAGTACCGTATTCAAACCTTATGACCCTTCTAACCCAAGCGACATATCATCAAAAGTGTGGGTTTGTTTTTTGGCCTGTCCTTTCGTACTCGTTCCCATACTTTACCCAACGGTTCTTCACCCTCACCGGAATTAGCTACATCCAAGCTATGCCCATGATCAGGCGAGCCCTGTTGACCCTTGAGGAAATCGTAGCCGACCATGACCTGGATTTCGAACTCTCCGAGCTCTCGTACCTGTATTCTCTATACACCCACGGTTCGAGCCGATTTTTGTTCAAATCCAAGCCTCACCAACCGATACCTCTCGACAAAGTGACCCAAAATGGCTCTTTATGGAGAAGCCAATATTTCTTTGTTAGAAGGGACTCGATTCCGAATGGGAATACACTTCCGAGTAGATGGTTTAGGCGGGGTAGGATCATTTTAAATTTGACACCTTTTAGGGATTGAAACTTCTATACTAACTCGCTTTTCTTTTCTACAGTTGAGAACTTCGCAAAATTGGCTGAGCTTCCAGGAACTAAGAAGAAAGTAGCTGCATTCCTCGCTTTGAGCCCCACAAGCCAGACTTTCAAAATCAGGACCCCTGATTCTGACTCAGAGACTGAATCGTCCAACGCCTCACTTTATAGTAGTATGTCAAGTAAGTAAAATTGTAGAGATAAGTATATTGATTTTGTAAAATAAATAAAATGAAAACTTATTTGTTTTGTTGTTTCTGTAGACATGCAAGCCTACTGCCCAGTTCTTCTTTGATGACATTGACCACTTTATTTCTCCAAGGACAGTCAAGAAGGAACCATCCAAGTTCGCCCAAGCTCCTAGCCCTCACACTGTTACCACTGAGCTAAGGCTCAGTCGGGGAAGAAAAGGAAGCTACCAGAACCTCAAGCAGAAGTCCACGAGGTCGAGAAGCAGCTTCAAGAAGCGGTCACTCAGTTAAGGATCCTTGATTGTTCTTGTCAGTCTTGTTAAATAATTGTTGTTGATCCCATGCTTGTGGCCTATAGGGCATCCAAGGTTTCCACTCTTACTATGGATTAGTCATCAAGGACCTTGAGGATAATTTAACGGGAATGAGGACTCTTGCTGCTGCCTAGGATAAGCTGGTTGCTAAGCTTACAAAGGAGAAGAAACATGCTGACTCCCAAGTCCTCGCCATGGAAATGAAGATGAAGTATGGGATCAAGGCGGCGACTGATGAAGCAAAGATGTATGCGACAAAGCTTTTCTTGCAGGCAAGGATCCAGTTCATATCTGAGGCGAATGATCCTTTTTTTGACAGGGCTAACTGGCAAGTGGATGAATGGAAGAAGTCTCTGGCTAGGTTGGGCGTGGAGGAGGAAGAGGAGGATGTTGGTGAAGGGAACAAGGCTGCAGAGGAAGGTGAAGCCGGAACCAGCGGTGTGAAGGATGCAGGTCACAAGGATGAAGGAAAGGAAGCAGCAGCCGATGATGAAGCTGCTAAGGCGGGCAATGAAGGATAAGATAGACAAGGCCTAAGCCCGTTCTTTTATTTGCCTGTTTGGGTTTTCTAGGATATTATGGTTGTGTACTTAAGACAATCGTAATCTAAGGTAAAGGATCTATGATCCTTAAGACAATTGTTAGGGGTAGCAAAGGTGGAGGGATCCTCTGTTTGTGGGGATGAAGCCTTTGATGCCACTGTTTTTATTTTCCTGCACTTGGTTGAACTGTTAGTAACAATTTACTTTAACCCGGGTAGATGGTCCATATTTAGATGGTGAAGTCCGGGTTAAAACTTTTGGTAACTTAAGTAAGTTTAATAAATTATATCTTTTAACTACCTGTTGATTGTCTATTATTTCAAAAATATTTCTGTTGTTGTTTTATATTATTTAATAGTTTTAAAACAAATTTTCAAGGATACATTATCCTTATGAAAACAAGTTAAGAATACTAGATCCTTATAAAGATATAAATCAAAATCGAATAAGTATAGATTGAGAAGTTGAAACCATACCATAAGATCTAATTAGATCTAAGTTACCATAAGCGTTGAATCTTCTGTAATTCTCATAAGCGAACTTAGGATACCTGATACAAACAATTTATGATATTATTAAACCCAACAAACTGGGGACAAGCACAAATAAACTGGGGACAAGCCGAAATAACTGGGGACAATCCCAAAAACCAGGGACGAGCCTAAAAACCGGGGACAAGCCCAAAAATTGGGGACAAGCCCAATAACTGGTGTTAAACTAGGGACTGACCCAAACATACGGATGTCAACTGGGGACTCGCCTAACCCGGGATTTAGCCCAAACGTAAGAGACGTGAAAACGCCAAAACCTTAGCTAACATGAAAATGTTAGAAACCTTTGTCTTGAGATAACATGAATATGTTATAAACCGGTGGTATGGTACGTCTACCATAAATCGTAGGATCCTCCATACAGCCAAAAGCAACGAAATTGTCAGCCACTAAGCATGTACTGGTCACACTGCCCCGAACTATACGTTGGATAACGTGCGCTCAGACGAGAGTGTAGAAACTCTGATTTATAAGAATGGTGAAAACCTTTAAACCTTAAAAGATATAACCATCGAGGGTCATACCTTAATCGTGGGCTAGGCCAAAGGAAACAGTAATGTACCTTAGACGTGAGGGAGAGGTTGCCAATCTGCATTGTTATTTAAAACTTGGAAAAGATAACGGTTAAGAATATTTTATCCTTAAATTAATAAAAAGAATCTGAAATAAATAAGTGATCATATAGATATTACCAATTTTAGGATCCTTGACCCTTTGGGTAAGGTGGCGGCTATGTCAGAGTCTGTTATCTCTGTTGGAATTACGTATGCCCGAGACACATACTTATATTAATGTGGCTAACTGTGTTTGATCCAAGTCGGGTCATACCCAATAACAAGCTAGACGACACCAAATGTATTCTTTTAATGATTTGATCATTTAAATGAATACCGAACACTACGTGTTTAGAAAATTGGTTTTCTAAACAAACACACTTGAGGATTTAAATAAATTATCTGGATAATTTGTTTATATAAATTAATTATTTAATTGGTTAAATAATTATATAAATGTATGTACATTTTATAAAAATGAGTTTTATAAAATGAATGGAGATGTTTTAAATGGTTAAAACAAAATACAAAACAAAAAAAAAAAAAAAAAAAAAGGAAAACAAAACAAAAACCGGCCACCCATGTGGGGGTGGTGGTTTTACCCAATCAAAGACCAAGATGCTCTTTGGTTCTCCTTTTATGTTCCTCCATTCAACACACATGCATTTTGGGTCTTGTTTTTTTGTATTTTCAAGTGTAAAACTCTCTCTCTTTCTCTCTCAATATCCACGGCCACTTTGGCCAAAGAAAGGGGGTGTTTTGTGAGCTTGATTCAAGTGTTCTAATCCTAGCAACAAGTTGGTGTTGTTGTTTAAAAGCTTGGGGTATCAAAAGCTTGAGGGTTTCTCCTTTGCAACCTTGCCATTTGAAGACATTATCTTCTTCATTCACCTACATCTTCTCATAAGGTATAAGAAGGTACAATTTACTTTTGTGAGCATCTTGTTCTTGTAATATTGATCCTTGTTCTTTGGGTTTTAGTTTTAACATAATGGTATGTTCATAACAAGTTTTAAAATCTAAGCTTCCGTTGCGTTTTCTAGTTAAATATGGTTAACTTGAACTTTGATAATCTTGTATAAAACCCAACAATGGCATCAAGAGCCGGTTACAAGGACTTATGCTTCTTTTGTATTCATAAATTTCGGATTTTTTTTTTCATGGGTGAAAAGGGAAGTCCGAAAATTTGGTGGATTTTACCCCTCATGGTTTTGTAAGATCTTGACATGCATGGAAAGATCTTAGGAAACCATTATTAACATTTGGATGTTGAATATAAAAAAAAAAAAAAAAAAAATTGGCCGTAGCCTTTTGGGGGGGGGGGGCGATTCTTTTTTGGGGGTATTTGGGCATTGGTTGCTTAGGTTGCATGCTTAGAACATTTGGTATGTTTGATTGTGTCATAACCGAAACCTAGACCTTGGATGTGTTGATTGTTGTTTGTGTATGTTGATTATGTTTATTATTCAATATGGTTGTAATAATTCATAATCTTAGGCTTGTGTAATTTATTTATTCATAAATTGGTATGTAATAAATAGATTAGTTGCATTTTCCTTTTTTTTAGAAAAATATGTATTAGGATACATTTTGTAAAAATTGAAGATGCAAGAATTGGTGGATTTGGGCCTTGGACCGAAATTTTGGGCTTGTTGGGCCTCACCGGCCCATCATGGGATTCAAGCCCATTAGGCCCATAAATTTCACTCTTGAGCCCAAGAAGACTTTTGGAAGTTTGGAGCCCATTAACAAGCCCAACAAGAACACAACAACTTGGAGAGGATACTTGAAGCATTTGGATGCAAGGTCAAGTGGGAGTCAACATTCCATCCTTGTGTCATGTTTTGTCCCTTAGGTGTGACTTATGACCTATACTTGTTTCGGCTAACAAGTATGGTCAAATTTAGCGGTTTTCGGTTATGACTATATTTTGCATGTGTATGCTTGGTTGTTTGTTTTACTTAATGTAATGTGTGGTTGATAGATATTAGGATATCCAAACCGTCACATAGGAACGACAACAAGCATAAAACGGGTTCTAATATATATTTGGTAATATCGCGTCAATTAGTTTAATTAAATGGGTTTATTAAAACTAAGCGATCACTCACCTATAATAAAATTGGTTTTATTATAACTAGAACCTTGAAAATTGGTTTTCAAAATCGCCATATTTCTAAATGCATGTTAGGATATGGCATAATGTTTTTCAACTAGAATATTTGAAAAATTTAAAATCCTTTTTTTCATAATTACCAAAGAAACAAGTCTAACACCATCCTTTTGTATGACACTTAACGTATTAGGAAACTTTTAATGGGATAAAGGTCACCTAACCATTTTGAGCAAACTAATATACTTAGGGTAATATTAACATATTTGTGGGATAAAGGTCACCTAACCACTTGTATGTTAATCTTACATGTTTATACAAGTAGGACGACTTGAATTAGAAACCATGTGATAAAGGTCACCTAAGCATGGGATCTAATGGTGTTGATGGGATAAACATGCCAACACGAAATAAGGATTTCGAATGGTCCCATACCTCTAGAAGTTGCAAAGGGTTGCAATTGTCAAGATTGACTACCTTGTTAAATCAAATAACGGGATAAAGGTCACCTAACCGAAATTTGATTTATCATTGGATTCTAGAATTTAATTATTATTTTAAAATTTGGAATAAAAGGGTATTAATAATTAAATTGTTTATAATACTAAAATAAAACTTTGTTAAATTTTGTAGATGGCCGCTAACAATGCAAACACCTCTACCCATAACACCCGTAACCTATCCTTAAGAACCATCCTTGAAAAGGATCGTCTAAACCATAATAACTTTATGGATTGGTATCGCAACTTGAGAATAGTTCTCAAACAAGAAGAGATATCATATGTCTTAGACGATCCCATTCCCGACGAGCCTAACGTGGAAGATGAGGAGGCGTATAACAATTGGGTCAAGTACACCAAAAATTCGGTGCAAGCCTCTTGCCTCATGTTAGGGACTATGATTCCCGAAATCCAAAAGGATTTCGAGCATCATGGGGCATACGACATGATAACTCAATTGAAGGAAATGTTCCTTCAACAAGCTAGAGCGGAACGTTTCGAAACGGTTCGAGCGTTTCATGCATGTCGTATGGAGGAAACCCAAAGCGTCTCATCTTATGTCCTAAAGATGAAAAGCTACATCGAAAAGCTTCGTAGGTTGAATTGTCCCGTGTCTAATGAGTTGGCTACGGATTTGATCCTCAACTCTTTGACCAAAAGGTTTGAAACCTTTGTCATGAATTATAACATGAATGGGTGGGACAAAAGCATTGGTGAGCTTCACGCAATGCTAAGAACGGCCGAAGCGGGAATGGGTAAAAGGGTTTTACCCGTTCTAACAATCAATGAAGGAAAAAGGGGACATAACTCCAACCCCAAAGCAAGTGTTGCTAAGGGCAAGGGCCACGTCCAAGGAAAGGGAAAGAGGAAAGCCATCACGCCCATCAAACCGAAGGAAAAGAAGCAAAAGGTTGCGGCGCAAGATCCATGCTTTGAGTGTGGAGAGATAGGTCATTGGAAAAGGAATTGTCCGACCTATCTCAATGCGTTAAAAGATAAGAGGGATGCGGGGCATACCTCAGGTATTATCTTTACTATACATATTGAACTAAATGTTATTTCTTCAAATACATGGGTACTTGATACCGGATGTGGAACTCACATTTGCAATTTGTTGCAGGGGTTCAAAAGAAGTAAACAACTCAACAAAGGGGACATTAGTCTCTTTATGGGCAATGGAGCAAGAGTTGAAGTCCAAGCCCAAGGAGACTACTTGTTAAAGCTTCCAAGTGGTTTGGAAGTAATTTTGAAGAATGTTTTGTATGCTCCTAAGTTAAGGAGAAACATTATTTCCGTGTCTCTTTTAAAACAATGTGGCTTTGATCTTAAGTTTATTGATTATGATATTCATGTTTTGATGAATGGCATATTTTATTTTAAAGCTATACCCATAAATGGTATATATGAAATAGATCAAATTGGTGCGTCACATAGTAGTTCAATGTACAATGTCAACACCAAGAAACTCAAGAAGGACTTGGGTGATTCCTATCTTTGGCATTGTCGCCTTGGACATATAAGCAAGAATCGCATGCAAACTCTTCGCAAGAATGGTATTCTAGAAACAAATGAGTATGATTCATTTGATGTATGTGAATCTTGTTTACAAGGCAAAATGACAAAGCAACCCTTTAATAAAACTTTTGAAAGGTCAAAAGAATTATTGGGTATCATACATTCGGATGTATGTGGTCCTTTTAGACCAATGACTAGGAATGGTGAAAGATACTTCATTACCTTTATTGACGATTATAGTCGATATGGTTATGTGTACTTAATGAAACACAAAGATGAAGCTTTTGAAATGTTCAAAGACTTCAAAACTGAAGTAGAAAGACAACTCAAGACCACAATCAAAGTACTTCGTAGTGATAGAGGAGGTGAATACCTAAGTGGTGTTTTTCAAGATCATCTTAAGAGTTGTGGAATTATTTCACAACTTACTCCACCTGGAACACCACAACATAATGGTGTGTCTGAAAGGAGAAATCGTACCCTATTAGATATGGTTCGATCGATGATGGCTAGAAGCACTTTACCTCTATCATTTTGGGGCTATGCTTTACTTTCCGCTGTTCGCATATTGAATATGGCTCCAACCAAGAAAGTGGAGAAGACACCTTTTGAAATATGGCATGGAAAGGCTCCATCGCTATCATTCTTAAGAGTTTGGGGTTGTGTAGCTTATGTAAAGCAATACACCCCAAACAAATTAGAAGTCCGATCCACTAAGTGTATCTTTATAGGTTATCCTAAAGATGATTTAGGATATTACTTTTATGATCCTAGTGAGCAAAATGTTATTATTGCTCGAAAGGGTAAGTTCTTGGAAACTAAGTTCCTTAAGGAAGGAACTAATAGTAGAACAGTGAAACTTGATGAGGATCAAGAACCACAAGATGATACACAATTGGTTGATACTAGCACTCAACAAGAGGTTGTTGAAAGTGATCAAGTGGTTGATCAAAACACACAAAACGTTCGCAGATCTGGTAGAGTTAGCAATCCACCTGAAAGATATGGATTTTTTATAGAAGGTTGCTACGTGGTAGATTCGGATGAACCAACCACATACCGTGATGCAATGTCCAAGAATGATTGTGACAAATGGCTTGAAGCCATGAACGTTGAGATGCAATCCATGTATGACAACCAAGTTTGGGAATTGGTTGAACTACCACTCAACTCCAAAGCTGTTGGAAGTAAGTGGGTTTTCAAAAGAAAAACTGATATGCATGGAAACTTGGATACTTATAAAGCAAGACTTGTAGCTAAGGGTTTCACTCAAACTCAAGGGGTTGATTATGATGAAACTTTTTCGCCTGTGGCAATGCTAAAGTCTATTAGGATATTATTTGCCATAGCTGCACATTATGATTATGAAATTTGGCAAATGGATGTCAAGACCGCTTTCCTAAATGGATATCTTGAGGAAGATGTCTATATGGTTCAGCCTGAAGGTTTTGTCGATCCGAAACATCCTAATAAAGTATGCAAGTTAAAGAAATCAATCTATGGATTGAAACAAGCATCTAGAACTTGGAATCATCGTTTTGATGAAGAAATCAAAAATTTTGGATTCATCAAGAATGCTGATGAGGCTTGTGTGTATAAGAAAGCTAGTGGGAGTATAATTACCTTCTTAGTATTGTATGTCGATGACATTCTACTATTTGGAAATGACATTCCAACCATGGAAAGCGTTAAGGCTTGGCTTGGAAGTAGATTTTCCATCAAGGATCTTGGTGAAGCTGCCTATATTTTGGGAATAAAGATCTATAGGGATAGGTCAAGGCGCTTGATAGGTTTGAACCAAAGTACATACATTGATAAGATCTTGAAAAGGTTCAAGATGGAAAACTCCAAGAAAGGTTTTGTACCTATTCAAAGAGGGACCATATTGAGTTTAGCTCAATGTCCAAGCTCAAAGGATGAGCAAGAGATGATGAAACAAATCCCATATGCTTCTGCTATAGGATCCATTATGTATGCGATGATATGTACTAGACCGGATGTGTCATGCGCTTTGAGCATGACAAGCAGATACCAACAGAATCCAGGAAACAGTCATTGGATGGCTGTTAAGAACATATTGAAATACCTTAGGAGAACTAAGGATATGTTTCTGATATATGGATCTGGTGAGGAGGAACTCGCTATAAAAGGTTACACGGATGCGAGCTTCCAAACTGATCGAGATGATTCTCGATCACAGTCTGGGTATGTGTTCACTCTTAATGGAGGAGCTGTCTCTTGGAAGAGCTCAAAACAGGAAGTGGTAGCATTGTCCACTACAGAATCAGAATACATCGCCGCTTCATTGGCAGCTCAGGAAGCTGCATGGTTGAAGAAATTCATTACTGATCTAGGGGTGGTCTCTTCCATTCAAGACCCCCTAGAAATCTTTTGTGACAACGAGGGTGCGATTGCACAAATCAAGGAACCTCGTTCGCACCAAAAGACAAGGCACATAGAGCGGAGATTCAACTACATAAGGGATGAAGTTGAAAAAGGAAAGATATGTATTCGCAAAGTTGGAACTGATCAAAATCTTGCGGATCCATTCACGAAGCTCCTAGAAAGACCGAAACATGAGCGTCATGCGAGTGGCTTAGGACTCCGATATTCTAGTAATTGGATTTGATCTATTTTGTATTTACGTTTAAAAGACTTTTGTAATTTAACTCTTTTATATGATTATGGAATCTTGAGTTAAATTCTAATTTTGCATGTTTAATCCATGAATAAGTTATCTTATTCTAAAAGTCCGTAGTCGATCACATTTGTGGGAACAAATATGAAGCAAGACTATTATGAACTAGGATTGGTGGATATTCATAAGGAATGAATATGGAGCATAGGTTTGCTGCCAAGGTTCATAGATATTTGTGGGATACGAATATTGGACTGACCCGCTCTCAATATTACTACATGGAGTCAATGGACCTGATCATTAGTAATTTTGAGTAAAGGAGAATTTCATATTATCCTTAGACCTGAGATGTATACTGGGTCTTGATTTTCACCAAGTATTACACTTTGACTCTGCCCTTCGCTATTCGTAAAAGATGGTACATAAGGATGAGCTCAGGTGGAGTATAAAGTGATAGTGAGAGGCGTATACAGTCAAGATGGAATTTGTTCCTCTTATGTGTTGAGAGTTTAGATGTCTAAGGCCTGATAAAGTTGAATTGTAAAGAGAATGATCGCCTATGTCTCTTAGAT